>NC_056456.1:44711456-44961214 GCF_018296145.1 Oncorhynchus tshawytscha | reverse complement strand
TCAGATAGCATGTGTCTCATTCAGGTTGGGTTAGATGGTTTAACATGGATTCAGATAGCATGTGTCTCAGGGTTGGGTTAGATGTTGGTTTAACATGGATTCAGATAGCATGTGTCTCAGGGTTGGGTTAGATGGTTTAACATGGATCCAGATAGCATGTGTCTCAGGGTTGGGTTAGATGTTGGTTTAACATGGATTCAGATAGCATGTGTCTCAGGGTTGGGTTAGACGTTGGTTTAACATGGATCCAGATAGCATGTGTCTCAGGGTTGGGTTAGACGTAGGTTTAACATGGATTCAGATAGCATGTGTCTCGGGGTTGGGTTAGACCTGGTTTAACATGGATCCAGATAGCATATGTCTCAGGATTGGGTTAGACGTGGGTTTAACATGGATTCAGATAGCATGTGTCTCAGGGTTGGGTTAGATGTTGGTTTAACATGGATTCAGATAGCATGTGTCTCAGGGTTGGGTTAGATGTTGGTTTAACATGGATTTAGATAACATGTGTCTCAGGGTTGGGTTAGACGTTCTTTAACATGGATTCAGATAGCATGTGTCTCGGGGTTGGGTTAGACCTGGTTTAACATGGATCCAGATAGCATATGTCTCAGGATTGGGTTAGACGTGGGTTTAACATGGATTCAGATAGCATGTGTCTCAGGGTTGGGTTAGATGTTGGTTTAACATGGATTCAGATAGCATGTGTCTCAGGGTTGGGTTAGATGTTGGTTTAACATGGATTTAGATAACATGTGTCTCAGGGTTGGGTTAGACGTAGATTTAACATGGATAGCATGTGTCTCAGGGTTGGGTTAAACGTAGGTTTAACATGGATCCAGATAGCATGTGTCTCAGGGTTGGGTTAGACGTTGGTTTAACATGGATCCAGATAGCATGTGTCTCAGGGTTGGGTTAGATGTTGGTTTAACATGGATTCAGATAGCATGTGTCTCAGGGTTGGGTTAGATGGTTTAACATGGATTCAGATAGCATGTGTCTCAGGGTTGGGTTAGGAGGTTTAACATGGATCCAGATAGCATGTGTCTCAGGGTTGGGTTAGACGTTGGTTTAACATGGATCCAGATAGCATGTGTCTCAGGGTTGGGTTAGACGTTGGTTTAACATGGATCCAGATAGCATGTGTCTCAGGGTTGGGTTAGACGGTTTAACATGGATTCAGATAGCATGTGTCTCAGGGTTGGGTTAGACTGGTTTAACATGGATCCAGATAGCATGTGTCTCAGGGTTGGGTTAGACGTTGGTTTAACATGGATTCAGATAGCATGTGTCTCAGGGTTGGGTTAGATGTTGGTTTAACATGGATTCAGATAGCATGTGTCTCAGGGTTGGGTTAGATGTTGGTTTAACATGGATTCAGATAGCATGTGTCTCAGGGTTGGGTTAGACGTTGGTTTAACATGGATTCAGATAGCATGTGTCTCAGGGTTGGGTTAGACCTGGTTTAACATGGATCCAGATAGCATATGTCTCAGGATTGGGTTAGACGTTGGTTTAACATGGATTCAGATAGCATGTGTCTCAGGGTTGGGTTAGATGTTGGTTTAACATGGATTCAGATAGCATGTGTCTCAGGGTTGGGTTAGATGTTGGTTTAACATGGATTTAGATAACATGTGTCTCAGGGTTGGGTTAGACGTAGATTTAACATGGATAGATAGCATGTGTCTCAGGGTTGGGTTAGACGTAGGTTTAACATGGATCCAGATAGCATGTGTCTCAGGGTTGGGTTAGACGTTGGTTTAACATGGATCCAGATAGCATGTGTCTCAGGGTTGGGTTAGACGTTGGTTTAACATGGATCCAGATAGCATGTCTCAGGGTTGGGTTAGACGGTTTAAAATGGATTCAGATAGCATGTGTCTCAGGGTTGGGTTAAACGTAGGTTTAACATGGATCCAGATAGCATGTGTCTCAGGGTTGGGTTAGACGTTGGTTTAACATGGATCCAGATAGCATGTGTCTCAGGGTTGGGTTAGACGTTGGTTTAACATGGATCCAGATAGCATGTCTCAGGGTTGGGTTAGACGGTTTAAAATGGATTCAGATAGCATGTGTCTCAGGGTTGGGTTAGACGGTTTAACATGGATCCAGATAGCATGTGTCTCAGGGTTGGGTTAGACGTTGGTTTAACATGGATTCAGATAGCATGTGTCTCAAGGTTGGGTTAGATGGTTTAACATGGATTCAGATAGCATGTGTCTCAGGGTTGGGTTAGATGTTGGTTTAACATGGATTCAGATAGCATGTGTCTCAGGGTTGGGTTAGATGGTTTAACATGGATTCAGATAGCATGTGTCTCAGGGTTGGACGGTTTAACATGGATCCAGATAGCATGTGTCTCAGGGTTGGGTTAGACGTTGGTTTAACATGGATTCAGATAGCATGTGTCTCAGGTTGGGTTAGATGGTTTAACATGGATTCAGATAGCATGTGTCTCAGGGTTGGGTTAGATGTTGGTTTAACATGGATTCAGATAGCATGTGTCTCAGGGTTGGGTTAGACGTTGGTTTAACATGGATTCAGATAGCATGTGTCTCAGGGTTGGGTTAGACGGTTTAACATGGATCCAGATAGCATGTGTCTCAGGGTTGGGTTAGACGTTCTTTAACATGGATTCAGATAGCATGTGTCTCGGGGTTGGGTTAGACCTGGTTTAACATGGATCCAGATAGCATATGTCTCAGGATTGGGTTAGACGTGGGTTTAACATGGATTCAGATAGCATGTGTCTCAGGGTTGGGTTAGATGTTGGTTTAACATGGATTCAGATAGCATGTGTCTCAGGGTTGGGTTAGATGTTGGTTTAACATGGATTCAGATAGCATGTGTCTCAGGGTTGGGTTAGACGTAGATTTAACATGGATTCAGATAGCATGTGTCTCAGGGTTGGGTTAAACGTAGGTTTAACATGGATCCAGATAGCAGGGTTGGGTTAGATGTGTCTCATGGGTTGGTTTAACATGGTCAGATAGCATGTGTCTCAGGGTTGGGTTGGTTTAACATGGATCCAGATAGCATGTGTCTCAGGGTTGGGTTAGACGTTGGTTTAACATGGATCCAGATAGCATGTGTCTCAGGGTTGGGTTAGACGTTGGTTTAACATGGATCCAGATAGCATGTGTCTCAGGGTTGGGTTGTTTAAATGGATTTAGCATGTGTCTCAGGGTTGGGTTAGTTGGTTTAACATGGATCCAGATAGCATGTGTCTCAGGGTTGGGTTAGACGTTGGTTTAACATGGATTCAGATAGCATGTGTCTCAGGGTTGGGTTAGACGTTGGTTTAACATGGATTCAGATAGCATGTGTCTCAGGGTTGGGTTAGATGTTGGTTTAACATGGATTCAGATAGCATGTCTCAGGGTTGGGTCTAGAGGTTTAACATGGATTCAGATAGCATGTGTCTCAGGGTTGGGTTAGACGGTTTAACATGGATCCAGATAGCATGTGTCTCAGGGTTGGGTTAGACGTTGGTTTAACATGGATTCAGATAGCATGTGTCTCAGGGTTGGGTTAGATGGTTTAACATGGATTCAGATAGCATGTGTCTCAGGGTTGGGTTAGATGTTGGTTTAACATGGATTCAGATAGCATGTGTCTCAGGGTTGGGTTAGATGGTTTAACATGGATTCAGATAGCATGTGTCTCAGGGTTGGGTTAGACGGTTTAACATGGATCCAGATAGCATGTGTCTCAGGGTTGGGTTAGACGGTTTAACATGGATTCAGATAGCATGTGTCTCAGGGTTGGGTTAGACCTGGTTTAACATGGATCCAGATAGCATGTGTCTCAGGGTTGGGTTAGACGTGGGTTTAACATGGATTCAGATAGCATGTGTCTCAGGGTTGGGTTAGATGTTGGTTTAACATGGATTCAGATAGCATGTGTCTCAGGGTTGGGTTAGATGTTGGTTTAACATGGTTTAACATGGATTCAGATAGCATGTGTCTCAGGGTTGGGTTAGACGTAGGTTTAACATGGATCCAGATAGCATGTGTCTCAGGGTTGGGTTAGATGGTTTAACATGGATTCAGATAGCATGTGTCTCAGGGTTGGGTTAGATGGTTTAACATGGATCCAGATAGCATGTGTCTCAGGGTTGGGTTAGACGTTGGTTTAACATGGATCCAGATAGCATGTGTCTCAGGGTTGGGTTAGATGTTGGTTTAACATGGATTCAGATAGCATGTGTCTCAGGGTTGGGTTAGATGTTGGTTTAACATGGATTCAGATAGCATGTGTCTCAGGGTTGGGTTAGATGTTGGTTTAACATGGATTCAGATAGCATGTGTCTCACGTGGTTTAACATGGTCAGATAGCATGTGTCTCAGGGTTGGGTTAGATGTTGGTTTAACATGGATTCAGATAGCATGTGTCTCAGGGTTGGGTTAGATGTTGGTTTAACATGGATCCAGATAGCATGTGTCTCAGGGTTGGGTTAGACGTTGGTTTAACATGGATTCAGATAGCATGTGTCTCAGGGTTGGGTTAGACGTTGGTTTAACATGGATCCAGATAGCATGTGTCTCAGGGTTGGGTTAGACGGTTTAACATGGTCAGATAGCATGTGTCTCAGGGTTGGGTCAGACGGTTTAACATGGATTCAGATAGCATGTGTCTCAGGGTTGGGTTAGACGGTTTAACATGGATTCAGATAGCATGTGGTTTAACATGGATCCAGATAGCATGTGTCTCAGGGTTGGGTTAGACGTTGGTTTAACATGGATTCAGATAGCATGTGTCTCAGGGTTGGGTTAGACGTTGGTTTAACATGGATCCAGATAGCATGTGTCTCAGGGTTGGGTTAGACGTGGTTTAACATGGATTCAGATAGCATGTGTCTCAGGGTTGGGTTGGGTTAACATGGATCCAGATAGGTCTTTAACATGGATTCAGATAGCATGTGTCTCAGGGTTGGGTTAGATGTTGGTTTAACATGGATTCAGATAGCATGTGTCTCAGGGTTGGGTTAGATGTTGGTTTAACATGGATTCAGATAGCATGTGTCTCAGGGTTGGGTTAGACGTTGGTTTAACATGGATCCAGATAGCATGTGTCTCAGGGTTGGGTTAGACGTTGGTTTAACATGGATTCAGATAGCATGTGTCTCAGGGTTGGGTTAGACCTGGTTTAACATGGATCCAGATAGCATGTCTCAGGGTTGGGTTAGACGTTGGTTTAACATGGATTCAGATAGCATGTGTCTCAGGGTTGGGTTAGATGTTGGTTTAACATGGATTCAGATAGCATGTGTCTCAGGGTTGGGTTAGATGTTGGTTTAACATGGATTCAGATAGCATGTGTCTCAGGGTTGGGTTAGACGTAGGTTTAACATGGATGTGTCTCAGATAGGTTTAACATCCAGATGTCTCAGGGTTGGGTTAGACGTTGGTTTAACATGGATTCCAGATAGCATGTGTCTCAGGGTTGGGTTAGACGTTGGTTTAACATGGATCCAGATAGCATGTGTCTCAGGTCTCAGGGTTGGGTTAAACGTTGGTTTAACATGGATCCAGATAGCATGTGTCTCAGGGTTGGGTTAGACGTTGGTTTAACATGGATCCAGATAGCATGTGTCTCAGGGTTGGGTTAGACGTTGGTTTAACATGGATCCAGATAGCATGTCTCAGGGTTGGGTCAGACGGGATTCAGATAGCATGTGTCTCAGGGTCAGGGTTGGGTTAGACGGTTTAACATGGATCCAGATAGCATGTGTCTCAGGGTTGGGTTAGACGTTGGTTTAACATGGATTCAGATAGCATGTGTCTCAAGGTTGGGTTAGATGGTTTAACATGGATTCAGATAGCATGTGTCTCAGGGTTGGGTTAGATGTTGGTTTAACATGGATTCAGATTGCATGTGTCTCAGGGTTGGGTTAGATGTTGGTTTAACATGGATTCAGATAGCATGTGTCTCAGGGTTGGGTTAGACGTTCTTTAACATGGATTCAGATAGCATGTGTCTCAGGGTTGGGTTAGACCTGGTTTAACATGGATCCAGATAGCATATGTCTCAGGATTGGGTTAGACGTGGGTTTAACATGGATTCAGATAGCATGTGTCTCAGGGTTGGGTTAGATGTTGGTTTAACATGGATTCAGATAGCATGTGTCTCAGGGTTGGGTTAGATGTTGGTTTAACATGGATCAGGGTTGGGTTAGACAGATAGCATGTGTCTCAGGGTTGGGTTAGACGTAGGTTTAACATGGATCCAGATAGCATGTGTCTCAGGGTTGTTTAAAATGGTTAGATGTGTCTCAGGGTTGGGTCAGACGGTTTAACATGGATTCAGATAGCATGTGTCTCAGGGTTGGGTTAGATGGTTTAACATGGATTCAGATAGCATGTGTCTCAGGGTTGGGTTAGACGGTTTAACATGGATTCAGATAGCATGTGTCTCAGGGTTGGGTTAGATGGTTTAACATGGATCCAGATAGCATGTGTCTCAGGGTTGGGTTAGACGGTTTAACATGGATTCAGATAGCATGTGTCTCAGGGTTGGGTTAAGACGTTGGTTTAACATGGATCCAGATAGCATGTGTCTCAGGGTTGGGTTAGACGTTGGTTTAACATGGATTCAGATAGCATGTGTCTCAGGGTTGGGTTAGACCTGGTTTAACATGGATCCAGATAGCATGTCTCAGGATGGACGTGGGTTCAGATAGCATGTGTCTCAGGGTTGGGTTAGATGTTGGTTTAACATGGATTCAGATAGCATGTGTCTCAGGGTTGGGTTAGATGTTGGTTTAACATGGATTCAGATAGCATGTCTCAGGGTCTCAGATAGCATGTGTCTCAGGGTTGGGTTAGACGTTGGTTTAACATGGATCCAGATAGCATGTGTCTCAGGGTTGGGTTAGATGTTGGTTTAACATGGATTCAGATAGCATGTGTCTCAGGGTTGGGTTAGATGTTGGTTTAACATGGATTCAGATAGCATGTGTCTCAGGGTTGGGTTAGACGTTGGTTTAACATGGATCCAGATAGCATGTGTCTCAGGGTTGGGTTAGATGTTGGTTTAACATGGATTCAGATAGCATGTGTCTCAGGGTTGGGTTAGATGGTTTAACATGGATTCCAGATAGCATGTGTCTCAGGGTTGGGTTAGACGTTGGTTTAACATGGATTCAGATAGCATGTGTCTCAGGGTTGGTTTAACATGGATCCAGATAGCATGTGTCTCAGGGTTGGGTTAGATGTTGGTTTAACATGGATTCAGATAGCAGATAGCGTTGGTTTAACATGGATCCAGATAGCATGTGTCTCAGGGTTGGGTTAGACGTAGGTTTAACATGGATTCAGATAGCATGTGTCTCAGGGTTGGGTTAGACGGTTTAACATGGATTCAGATAGCATGTGTCTCATGGTTGGGTTAGATGGTTTAACATGGATCCAGATAGCATGTGTCTCAGGGTTGGGTTAGACAGTTTAACATGGATCCAGATAGCATGTCTCAGGGTTGGGTTAGACGTATGTTTAACATGGATCCAGATAGCATGTGTCTCAGGGTTGGGTTAGACGTTGGTTTAACATGGATTCAGATAGCATGTGTCTCAGGGTTTGTTAGATGTTGGTTTAACATGGATTCAGATAGCATGTGTCTCAGGGTTGGGTTAGATGTTAGTTTAACATGGATTCAGATAGCATGTGTCTCAGGGTTGGGTTAGACGTGGGTTTAACATGGATTCAGATAGCATGTGTCTCAGGGGTTCAGACGGTTTAACATGGTTCAGATAGCATGTGTCTCAGGGTTGTTGGTTTAACATGGATTCAGATAGCATGTGTCTCAGGGTTGGGTCAGACGGTTTAACATGGATTCAGATAGCATGTGTCTCAGGGTTGGGTTAGATGTTGGTTTAACATGGATTCAGATAGCATGTGTCTCAGGGTTGGGTTAGATGTTGGTTTAACATGGATCCAGATAGCATGTGTCTCAGGGTTGGGTTAGACGTTGGTTTAACATGGATTCAGATAGCATGTGTCTCAGGGTTGGGTTAGACGTGTTCAGGGTTGGGTTAGACGTTGGTTTAACATGGATTCAGATAGCATGTGTCTCAGGGTTGGGTTAGACGTAGGTTTAACATTGATCCAGATAGCATGTGTCTCAGGGTTGGGTTAGATGTTGGTTTAACATGGATCCAGATAGCATGTGTCTCAGGGTTTAACATGGATTCAGATAGCATGTGTCTCAGGGTTTGTTAGATGTTGGTTTAACATGGATTCAGATAGCATGTGTCTCAGGGTTGGGTTAGACGTTGGTTTAACATGGATCCAGATAGCATGTGTCTCAGGGTTGGGTTAGATGTTGGTTTAACATGGATCCAGATAGCATGTGTCTCAGGGTTGGGTTAGATTTGGTTTAACATGGATTCAGATAGCATGTGTCTCAGGGTTTGGGTTAGATGTTGGTTTAACATGGATTCAGATAGCATGTGTCTCAGGGTTGGGTTAGATGTTGGTTTAACATGGATTCAGATAGCATGTGTCTCAGGGTTGGGTTAGACGTGGTTTAACATGGATCCAGATAGCATGTGTCTCAGGGTTGGGTTAGATGTTGGTTTAACATGGATTCAGATAGCATGTGTCTCATGGATCCAGATAGCATGTGTCTCAGGGTTGGGTTAGACGTTGGTTTAACATGGATTCAGATAGCATGTGTCTCAGGGTTGGGTTAGACGTTGGTTTAACATGGATTCAGATAGCATGTGTCTCAGGGTTGGGTTAGACGTTGGTTTAACATGGATTCAGATAGCATGTGTCTCAGCGTTGGGTTAGACGGTTTAACATGGATCCAGATAGCATGTGTCTCAGGGTTGGGTTAGACGTTGGTTTAACATGGATTCAGATAGCATGTGTCTCAGGGTCGGGTTAGACGTTGGTTTAACATGGATCCAGATAGCATGTGTCTCAGGGTTGGGTTAGACGGTTAAAATGGATTAACGGTTTAACATGGATTCAGATAGCATGTGTCTCAGGGTTGGGTTAGATGGTTTAACATGGATTCAGATAGCATGTGTCTCAGGGTTGGGTTAGACGGTTTAACATGGATTCAGATAGCATGTGTCTCAGGGTTGGGTTAGATGTTGGTTTAACATGGATCTCAGATAGCATGGTCTCATGTGTCTCAGGGTTGGGTTAGACGTTGGTTTAACATGGATTCAGATACATGGGTTCAGATAGCATGTGTCTCAGGGTTGGGTTAGACGTTGGTTTAACATGGATTCAGATAGCATGTGTCTCAGGGTTGGGTTAGACGTTGGTTTAACATGGATCCAGATAGCATGTGTCTCAGGGTTGGGTTAGATGTTGGTTTAACATGGATCCAGATAGCATGTGTCTCAGGGTTGGGTTAGATGTTGGTTTAACATGGATTCAGATAGCATGTGTCTCAGGGTTGGGTTAGATGTTGGTTTAACATGGATTCAGGCATGTGTCTCAGGGTTGGGTTAGATGTTGGTTTAACATGGATTCAGATAGCATGTGTCTCAGGGTTGGGTTAGACGTTGGTTTAACATGGATCCAGATAGCATGTGTCTCAGGGTTGGGTTAGATGTTGGTTTAACATGGATTCAGATAGCATGTGTCTCAGGGTTGGGTTAGATGTTGGTTTAACATGGATTCCAGATAGCATGTGTCTCAGGGTTGGGTTAGACGTTGGTTTAACATGGATTCAGATAGCATGTGTCTCAGGGTTGGGTTAGACGTTGGTTTAACATGGATCCAGATAGCATGTCTCAGGGTTGGGTTAGATGTTGGTTTAACATGGATTCAGATAGCATGTGTCTCAGGGTTAGGTTAGACGTTGGTTTAACATGGATCCAGATAGCATGTGTCTCAGGGTTGGGTTAGACGTTGGTTTAACATGGATTCAGATAGCATGTGTCTCAGCATGTGTCTCAGGGTTGGGTTAGATGTTGGTTTAACATGGATTCAGATAGCATGTGTCTCAGGGTTGGGTTAGACGTTGGTTTAACATGGATTCAGATAGCATGTGTCTCAGGGTTGGGTTAGATGGTTTAACATGGATTCAGATAGCATGTGTTCGTGGGTTCAGATAGCATGTGTCTCAGGGTTGGGTTAGATGTTGGTTTAACATGGATTCAGATAGCATGTGTCTCAGGGTTGGGTTAGACGTTGGTTTAACATGGATTCAGATAGCATGTGTCTCAGGGTTGGGTTAAACGTTGGTTTAACATGGATCCAGATAGCATGTGTCTCAAGGTTGGGTTAGACGTTCTTTAACATGGATTCAGATAGCATGTGTCTCAGGGTTGGGTTAGACCTGGTTTAACATGGATCCAGATAGCATGTCTCAGGATTGGGTTAGACGTAGGTTTAACATGGATCCAGATAGCATGTGTCTCAGGGTTGGGTTAGATGTTGGTTTAACATGGATTTAGATAGCATGTGTCTCAGGGTTGGGTTAGACGTAGATTTAACATGGTTTAACATGGATTCGTAGTTTTATGGACAGATAGCATGTGTCTCAGGGTTGGGTTAGACGTAGGTTTAACATGGATCCAGATAGCATGTGTCTCAGGGTTGGGTTAGACGTTGGTTTAACATGGATCCAGATAGCATGTGTCTCAGGGTTGGGTTAGACGTTGGTTTAACATGGATCCAGATAGCATGTCTCAGGGTTGGGTTAGACGGTTTAACATGGATTCAGATAGCATGTGTCTCAGGGTTGGGTTAGACGTTGGTTTAACATGGATCCAGATAGCATGTGTCTCAGGGTTGGGTTAGACGTTGGTTTAACATGGATCCAGATAGCATGTGTCTCAGGGTTGGGTTAGACGTTGGTTTAACATGGATTCAGATAGCATGTCTGTCTCAGGGTTGGGTTAGACGGTTTAACATGGATCCAGATAGCATGTGTCTCAGGGTTGGGTTAGACGTTGGTTTAACATGGATTCAGATAGCATGTGTCTCAAGGTTGGGTTAGATGGTTTAACATGGATTCAGATAGCATGTGTCTCAGGGTTGGGTTAGATGTTGGTTTAACATGGATTCAGATAGCATGTGTCTCAGGGTTGGGTTAGATGGTTTAACATGGATTCAGATAGCATGTGTCTCAGGGTTGGGTTAGACGGTTTAACATGGATCCAGATAGCATGTGTCTCAGGGTTGGGTTAGACGTTCTTTAACATGGATTCAGATAGCATGTGTCTCGGGGTTGGGTTAGACCTGGTTTAACATGGATCCAGATAGCATATGTCTCAGGATTGGGTTAGACGTGGGTTTAACATGGATTCAGATAGCATGTGTCTCAGGGTTGGGTTAGATGTTGGTTTAACATGGATTCAGATAGCATGTGTCTCAGGGTTGGGTTAGATGTTGGTTTAACATGGATTTAGATAACATGTGTCTCAGGGTTGGGTTAGACGTAGATTTAACATGGATAGCATGTGTCTCAGGGTTGGGTTAAACGTAGGTTTAACATGGATCCAGATAGCATGTGTCTCAGGGTTGGGTTTGACGTTGGTTTAACATGGATCCAGATAGCATGTCTCAGGGTTGGGTTAGACGGTTTAAAATGGATTCAGATAGCATGTGTCTCAGGGTTGGGTCAGACGGTTTAACATGGATTCAGATAGCATGTGTCTCAGGGTTGGGTTAGATGGTTTAACATGGATTCAGATAGCATGTGTCTCAGGGTTGGGTTAGATGGTTTAACATGGATTCAGATAGCATGTGTCTCAGGGTTGGGTTAGAGATGGTTTAACATGGATCCAGATAGCATGTGTCTCAGGGTTGGGTTAGACGTTGGTTTAACATGGATTCAGATAGCATGTGTCTCAGGGTTGGGTTAGACGTTGGTTTAACATGGATCCAGATAGCATGTGTCTCAGGGTTGGGTTAGACGTTGGTTTAACATGGATTCAGATAGCATGTGTCTCAGGGTTGGGTTAGACCTGGTTTGGTTTAACATGGACGTGGGTTCAGATAGCATGTGTCTCAGGGTTGGGTTAGATGTTGGTTTAACATGGATCCAGATAGCATGTGTCTCAGGGTTGGGTTAGATGTTGGTTTAACATGGATTCAGATAGCATGTGTCTCAGGGTTGGGTTAGATGGTTTAACATGGATCCAGATAGCATGTGTCTCAGGGTTGGGTTAGACCTGGTTTAACATGGATTCAGATAGCATGTGTCTCAGGGTTGGGTTAGATGTTGGTTTAACATGGATTCAGATAGCATGTGTCTCAGGGTTGGGTTAGATGTTGGTTTAACATGGATTCAGATAGCATGTGTCTCAGGGTTGGGTTAGACGTTGGTTTAACATGGATCCAGATAGCATGTGTCTCAGGGTTTGGGTTAGATGTTGGTTTAACATGGATTCAGATAGCATGTGTCTCAGGGTTGGGTTAGATGGTTTAACGTGGATCCAGATAGCATGTGTCTCAGGGTTGGGTTAGACGTTGGTTTAACATGGATTCAGATAGCATGTGTCTCAGGGTTGGGTTAAACGTTGGTTTAACATGGATCCAGATAGCACGTGTCTCAGGGTTGGGTTAGATGTTGGTTTAACATGGATTCAGATAGCATGTGTCTCAGGGTTGGGTTAGACGTTGGTTTAACATGGATCCAGATAGCATGTGTCTCAGGGTTGGGTTAGATGGTTTAACATGGATTCAGATAGCATGTGTCTCAGGGTTGGGTTAGATGGTTTAACATGGTTTAACATGGATTCCAGATAGCATGTGTCTCAGGGTTGGGTTAGACAGTTTAACATTCCAGATAATGTTTAACATGGATCCAGATAGCATGTGTCTCAGGGTTGGGTTAGACGTTGGTTTAACATGGATTCAGATAGCATGTGTCTCAGGGTTGGGTTAGATGTTGGTTTAACATGGATTCAGATAGCATGTGTCTCAGGGTTGGGTTAGATGTTAGTTTAACATGGATTCAGATAGCATGTGTCTCAGGGTTGGGTTAGACGTGGGTTTAACATGGATTCAGATAGCATGTGTCTCAGGGTTGTGTCAGACGGTTTAACATGGATTCAGATGGGTTGTGTCAGACGGTTTAACATGGATTCAGATAGCATGTGTCTCAGGGTTGGGTCAGGGTTTTGGATTCAGATAGCATGTGTCTCAGGGTTGGGTTAGATGTTGGTTTAACATGGATTCAGATAGCATGTGTCTCAGGGTTGGGTTAGATGTTGGTTTAACATGGATCCAGATAGCATGTGTCTCAGGGTTGGGTTAGACGTTGGTTTAACATGGATTTTAACATGGACGTGGGTTCAGATAGCATGTGTCTCAGGGTTGGGTTAGACGTTGGTTTAACATGGATTCAGATAGCATGTGTCTCAGGGTTGGGTTAGACGTTGGTTTAACATTGATCCAGATAGCATGTGTCTCAGGGTTGGGTTAGATGTTGGTTTAACATGGATCCAGATAGCATGTGTCTCAGGGTTGGGTTAGACGTTGGTTTAACATGGATTCAGATAGCATGTGTCTCAGGGTTGTTAGATGTTGGTTTAACATGGATTCAGATAGCATGTGTCTCAGGGTTGGGTTAAACGTTGGTTTAACATGGATCCAGATAGCATATGTCTCAGGGTTGGGTTAGATGTTGGTTTAACATGGATCCAGATAGCATGTGTCTCAGGGTTGGGTTAGATGTTGGTTTAACATGGATTCAGATAGCATGTGTCTCAGGGTTGGGTTAGATGTTGGTTTAACATGGATTCAGATAGCATGTGTCTCAGGGTTGGGTTAGATGTTGGTTTAACATGGATTCAGATAGCATGTGTCTCAGGGTTGGGTTAGACGTTGGTTTAACATGGATTCAGATAGCATGTGTCTCAGGGTTGGGTTAGATGTTGGTTTAACATGGATTCAGATAGCATGTGTCTCAGGGTTGGGTTAGATGGTTTAACATGGATCCAGATAGCATGTGTCTCAGGGTTGGGTTAGACGTTGGTTTAACATGGATTCAGATAGCATGTGTCTCAGCGTTGGGTTAGACGGTTTAACATGGATCCAGATATCATGTGTCTCAGGGTTGGGTTAGACGTTGGTTTAACATGGATTCAGATAGCATGTGTCTCAGGGTTGGGTTAGACGTTGGTTTAACATGGATCCAGATAGCATGTGTCTCAGGGTTGGGTTAGACATTGGTTTAACATGGATTCAGATAGCATGTGTCTCAGGGTTGGGTTAGACGTTGGTTTAACATGGATCCAGATAGCATGTGTCTCAGGGTTGGGTTATGGACAGATAGGTTTAACATGGATTCAGATAGCATGTGTCTCAGGGTTGGGTTAGATGGTTTAACATGGATTCAGATAGCATGTGTCTCAGGGTTGGGTTAGACGGTTTAACATGGATTCAGATAGCATGTGTCTCAGGGTTGGGTTAGATGTTGGTTTAACATGGATTCAGATAGCATGTGTCTCAGGGTTGGGTTAGATGTTGGTTTAACATGGATCCAGATAGCATGTGTCTCAGGGTTGGGTTAGACGTTGGTTTAACATGGATTCAGATAGCATGTGTCTCAGGGTTGGGTCTCAGGGTTGGGTTAGACGTTGGTTTAACATGGATTCAGATAGCATGTGTCTCAGGGTTGGGTTAGACGTGGTTTAACATGGATCAGATAGCATGTGTCTCAGGGTTGGGTTAGATGTTGGTTTAACATGGATCCAGATAGCATGTGTCTCAGGGTTGGGTTAGACGTTGGTTTAACATGGATTCAGATAGCATGTGTCTCAGGGTTGGGTTAGATGTTGGTTTAACATGGATTCAGATAGCATGTGTCTCAGGGTTGGGTTAGATGTTGGTTTAACATGGATTCAGATAGCATGTGTCTCAGGGTTGGGTTAGCGTAGGTTTAACATGGATCCAGATAGCATGTGTCTCAGGGTTGGGTTAGATGTTGGTTTAACATGGATTCAGATAGCATGTGTCTCAGGGTTGGGTTAGACGTTGGTTTAACATGGATCCAGATAGCATGTGTCTCAGGGTTGGGTTAGACGTTGGTTTAACATGGATTCAGATAGCATGTGTCTCAGGGTTGGGTTAGACGTTGGTTTAACATGGATTCCAGATAGCATGTGTCTCAGGGTTGGGTTAGATGGGTTTAACATGGATTCAGATAGCATGTTTAACATGGTTTAACATGGATCCAGATAGCATGTGTCTCAGGGTTGGGTTAGACGTTGGTTTAACATGGATCCAGATAGCATGTGTCTCAGGGTTGGGTTAGACGTTGGTTTAACATGGATCCAGATAGCATGTGTCTCAGGGTTGGGTTAGACGGTTTAAAATGGATTCAGATAGCATGTGTCTCAGGGTTGGGTAGACGGTTTAACATGGATTCAGATAGCATGTGTCTCAGGGTTGGGTTAGATGGTTTAACATGGATTCAGATAGCATGTGTCTCAGGGTTGGGTTAGACGGTTTAACATGGATTCAGATAGCATGTGTCTCAGGGTTGTTAGGTTATGGATCCAGATAGCATGTTTAACATGGACGTTGGTTTAACATGGATCCAGATAGCATGTGTCTCAGGGTTGGGTTAGACGTTGGTTTAACATGGATCCAGATAGCATGTGTCTCAGGGTTGGGTTAGACGTTGGTTTAACATGGATTCAGATAGCATGTGTCTCAGGGTTTGTTAGGTTGGTTTAACATGGATTCAGATAGCATGTGTCTCAGGGTTGGGTTAGATGGTTTAACATGGATTCAGATAGCATGTGTCTCAGGGTTGGGTTAGATGTTGGTTTAACATGGATTCAGATAGCATGTGTCTCAGGGTTGGGTGCGGTTTAACATGGATTCAGATAGCATGTGTCTCAGGGTTGGGTCAGACGGTTTAACATGGATTCAGATAGCATGTGTCTCAGGGTTGGGTTAGATGTTGGTTTAACATGGATTCAGATAGCATGTGTCTCAGGGTTCTGTTGGTTTAACATGGTCCAGATAGCATGTGTCTCAGATGGTTTAACATGGATCCAGATAGCATGTGTCTCAGGGTTGGGTTAGACGTTGGTTTAACATGGATCCAGATAGCATGTGTCTCAGGGTTGGGTTAGACGTTGGTTTAACATGGATTCAGATAGCATGTGTCTCAGGGTTGGGTTAGACGTTGGTTTAACATGGATCCAGATAGCATGTGTCTCAGGGTTGGGTTAGACGTTGGTTTAACATGGATTCAGATAGCATGTGTCTCATGGTTTAACATGGATCCAGATAGCATGTCTCAGGATTGGGTTAGACATGGGTTCAGATAGCATGTGTCTCAGGGTTGGGTTAGATGTTGGTTTAACATGGATCCAGATAGCATGTGTCTCAGGGTTGGGTTAGATGTTGGTTTAACATGGTTTAACATGGATTCAGATAGCATGTGTCTCAGGGTTGGGTTAGACCTGGTTTAACATGGATCCAGATAGCATGTCTCAGGGTTGGGTTAGATGTTGGTTTAACATGGATTCAGATAGCATGTGTCTCAGGGTTGGGTTAGATGTTGGTTTAACATGGATTCAGATAGCATGTGTCTCAGGGTTGGGTTAGATGTTGGTTTAACATGGATTCAGATAGCATGTGTCTCAGGGTTGGGTTAGACGTTGGTTTAACATGGATCCAGATAGCATGTGTCTCAGGGTTGGGTTAGATGTTGGTTTAACATGGATTCAGATAGCATGTGTCTCAGGGTTGGGTTAGATGGTTTAACATGGATCCAGATAGCATGTGTCTCAGGGTTGGGTTAGACGTTGGTTTAACATGGATTCAGATAGCATGTGTCTCAGGGTTGGGTTAAACGTTGGTTTAACATGGATCCAGATAGCATGTGTCTCAGGGTTGGGTTAGATGTTGGTTTAACATGGATTCAGATAGCATGTGTCTCAGGGTTGGGTTAGACGTAGGTTTAACATGGATCCAGATAGCATGTGTCTCAGGGTTGGGTTAGACGGTTTAACATGGATTCAGATAGCATGTGTCTCAGGGTTGGGTTAGATGTTGGTTTAACATGGATTTTAACATGGTTGGGTTAGATGGTTTAACATGGATCCAGATAGCATGTGTCTCAGGGTTGGGTTAGACGTTGGTTTAACATGGATCCAGATAGCATGTGTCTCAGGGTTGGGGTTGGTTTAACATGGATCCAGATAGCATGTGTCTCAGGTTTGGGTTAGACGTTGGTTTAACATGGATTCAGATAGCATGTGTCTCAGGGTTTGGGTTAGATGTTGGTTTAACATGGATTCAGATAGCATGTGTCTCAGGGTTGGGTTAGATGTTGGTTTAACATGGATTCAGATAGCATGTGTCCAGGGTTGGGTTAGACGTTGGTTTAACATGGATTCAGATAGCATGTGTCTCAGGGTTGGGTTAGACGGTTTAACATGGATTCAGATAGCATGTGTCTCAGGGTTGGGTTAGACGGTTTAACATGGATTCAGATAGCATGTGTCTCAGGGATGTTGGTTTAACATGGATTCAGATAGCATTGTCTCAGGGTTGGTTAGATGTTGGTTTAACATGGATTCAGATAGCATGTGTCTCAGGGTTGGGTTAGATGTTAGTTTAACATGGATCCAGATAGCATGTGTCTCAGGGTTGGGTTAGACGTTGGTTTAACATGGATTCAGATAGCATGTGTCTCAGGATTGGGTTAGACGTGGGTTCAGATAGCATGTGTCTCAGGGTTGGGTTAGACGTTGGTTTAACATGGATTCAGATAGCATGTGTCTCAGGGTTGGGTTAGACGTAGGTTTAACATTGATCCAGATAGCACGTGTCTCAGGGTTGGGTTAGATGTTGGTTTAACATGGATCCAGATAGCATGTGTCTCAGGGTTGGGTTAGACGTTGGTTTAACATGGATTCAGATAGCATGTGTCTCAGGGTTGGGTTAGACGTTGGTTTAACATGGATTCAGATAGCATGTGTCTCAGGGTTGGGTTAGACGTTGGTTTAACATGGATCCAGATAGCATGTGTCTCAGGGTTGGGTTAGATGTTGGTTTAACATGGATCCAGATAGCATGTGTCTCAGGGTTGGGTTAGATGTTGGTTTAACATGGATTCAGATAGCATGTGTCTGGTTGGGTTAATGTTGGTTTAACATGGATTCAGATAGCATGTGTCTCAGGGTTGGGTTAGATGTTGGTTTAACATGGATTCAGATAGCATGTGTCTCAGGGTTGGGTGGAGGTTTAACATGGATCCAGATAGCATGTGTCTCAGGGTTGGGTTAGATGTTGGTTTAACATGGATTCAGATAGCATGTGTCTCAGGGTTGGGTTAGATGGTTTAACATGGATCCAGATAGCATGTGTCTCAGGGTTGGGTTAGACGTTGGTTTAACATGGATTCAGATAGCATGTGTCTCAGGGTTGGGTTAGACGTTGGTTTAACATGGATCCAGATAGCATGTGTCTCAGGGTTGGGTTAGACGTTGGTTTAACATGGATTCAGATAGCATGTGGTTAGACGGTTTAACATGGATTCAGATAGCATGTGTCTCAGGGTTGGGTTAGACGTTGGTTTAACATGGATCCAGATAGCATGTGTCTCAGGGTTGGGTTAGACGTTGGTTTAACATGGATCCAGATAGCATGTGTCTCAGGGTTGGGTTAGACGGTTTAACATGGTTTAACATGGATTCAGATAGCATGTGTCTCAGGGTTGTGTCAGACGGTTTAACATGGATTCAGATGGGTTGTGTTAGACGGTTTAACATGGATTCAGATAGCATGTGTCTCAGGGTTTGTTAGATGTTGGTTTAACATGGATTCAGATAGCATGTGTCTCAGGGTTGGGTTAGATGTTAGTTTAACATGGATCCAGATAGCATGTGTCTCAGGGTTGGGTTAGATGTTAGTTTAACATGGATCCAGATAGCATGTGTCTCAGGATTGGGTTAGACGTGGGTTTAACATGGATTCAGATAGCATGTGTCTCAGGGTTGGGTTAGATGTTGGTTTAACATGGATTCAGATAGCATGTGTCTCAGGGTTGGGTTAACATGGATCCAGATAGCATGTGTCTCAGGGTTGGGTTAGATGTTGGTTTAACATGGATTCAGATAGCATGTGTCTCAGGGTTGGGTTAGACGTTGGTTTAACATGGATCAGATAGCATGTGTCTCAGGGTTGGGTTAGATGTTGGTTTAACATGGATTCAGATAGCATGTGTCTCAGGGTTGGGTTAGATGTTGGTTTAACATGGATTCAGATAGCATGTGTCTCAGGGTTGGGTTAGACGTTGGTTTAACATGGATCCAGATAGCATGTGTCTCAGGGTTGGGTTAGATGTTGGTTTAACATGGATTCAGATAGCATGTGTCTCAGGGTTGGGTTTGGTTTAACATGGATCCAGATAGCATGTGTCTCAGGGTTGGGTTAGACGTTGGTTTAACATGGATTCAGATAGCATGTGTCTCAGGGTTGGGTTAGTTGGTTTAACATGGATCCAGATAGCATGTGTCTCAGGGTTGGGTTAGACGTTGGTTTAACATGGATTCAGATAGCATGTGTCTCAGGGTTGGGTTAGACGTTGGTTTAACATGGATCCAGATAGCATGTGTCTCAGGGTTGGGTTAGACGTTGGTTTAACATGGATCCAGATAGCATGTGTCTCAGGGTTGGGTTAGACGTTGGTTTAACATGGATCCAGATAGCATGTCTCAGGGTTGGGTTAGACGGTTTAAAATGGATTCAGATAGCATGTGTCTCAGGGTTGGGTCAGACGGTTTAACATGGATTCAGATAGCATGTGTCTCAGGGTTGGGTTAGATGGTTTAACATGGATTCAGATAGCATGTGTCTCAGGGGTTGGGTTAGCATGTGTCTCATGGTTGGGTTAGATGGTTTAACATGGATCCAGATAGCATGTGTCTCAGGGTTGGGTTGTTTAACATGGATCCAGATAGCATGTCTCAGGGTTGGGTTAGACGTTGGTTTAACATGGATCCAGATAGCATGTGTCTCAGGGTTTGGGTTAGACGTTGGTTTAACATGGATTCAGATAGCATGTGTCTCAGGGTTTGTTAGATGTTGGTTTAACATGGATTCAGATAGCATGTGTCTCAGGGTTGGGTTAGATGTTAGTTTAACATGGATTCAGATAGCATGTGTCTCAGGGTTGGGTTAGACGTGGGTTTAACATGGATTCAGATAGCATGTGTCTCAGGGTTGTGTCAGACGGTTTAACATGGATTCAGATGGGTTGTGTCAGACGGTTTAACATGGATTCAGATAGCATGTGTCTCAGGGTTTGTTAGATGTTGGTTTAACATGGATTCAGATAGCATGTGTCTCAGGGTTGGGTTAGATGTTAGTTTAACATGGATCCAGATAGCATGTGTCTCAGGGTTGGGTTAGACGTTGGTTTAACATGGATTCAGATAGCATGTGTCTCAGGGGGTTTGGGTTAGATAGCATGTTGGTTTAACATGGATTCCAGATAGCATGTCTCAGGGTTGGGTTAGAGGGTTTTGGATTCAGATAGCATGTGTCTCAGGGTTGGGTTAGACGTTGGTTTAACATGGATTCAGATAGCATGTGTCTCAGGGTTGGGTTAGATGTTGGTTTAACATGGATTCAGATAGCATGTGTCTCAGGGTTGGGTTAGACGTTGGTTTAACATGGATCCAGATAGCATTGTCTCAGGGTTGGGTTAGATGTTGGTTTAACATGGATCCAGATAGCATGTGTCTCAGGGTTGGGTTAGATGTTGGTTTAACATGGATTCAGATAGCATGTGTCTCAGGGTTAGGTTAGATGTTGGTTTAACATGGATTCAGATAGCTTGTGTCTCAGGGTTAACATGTTGGTTTAACATGGATTCAGATAGCATGTGTCTCAGGGTTGGGTTAGACGTTGGTTTAACATGGATTCAGATAGCATGTGTCTCAGGGTTGGGTTAGACGTTGGTTTAACATGGATCCAGATAGCATGTGTCTCAGGGTTGGGTTAGATGTTGGTTTAACATGGATCCAGATAGCATGTGTCTCAGGGTTGGGTTTGGTTTAACATGGATCCAGATAGCATGTGTCTCAGGGTTGGGTTGGTTTAACATGGATTCAGATAGCATGTGTCTCAGGGTTGGGTTAGATGGTTTAACATGGATTCAGATAGCATGTGTCTCAGGTGGGTTAGATGGTTTAACATGGATCCAGATAGCATGTGTCTCAGGGTTGGGTTAGACGTTGGTTTAACATGGATTCAGATAGCATGTGTCTCAAGGTTGGGTTAGATGGTTTAACATGGATTCAGATAGCATGTGTCTCAGGGTTGGGTTAGATGTTGGTTTAACATGGATTCAGATAGCATGTGTCTCAGGGTTGGGTTAGATGGTTTAACATGGATTCAGATAGCATGTGTCTCAGGGTTGGGTTAGACGGTTTAACATGGATCCAGATAGCATGTGTCTCAGGGTTGGGTTAGACGTTCTTTAACATGGATTCAGATAGCATGTGTCTCAGGGTTGGGTTAGACCTGGTTTAACATGGATCCAGATAGCATATGTCTCAGGATTGGGTTCGTGGGTTTAACATGGATTCAGATAGCATGTGTCTCAGGGTTGGGTTAGATGTTGGTTTAACATGGATTCAGATAGCATGTGTCTCAGGGTTGGGTTAGATGTGGTTTAACATGGATTTAGATAACATGTGTCTCAGGGGGTTAGACGTAGATTTAACATGGATAGCATGTGTCTCAGGGTTGGGTTAGACGTTGGTTTAACATGGATCCAGATAGCATGTGTCTCAGGGTTGGGTTAGATGTTGGTTTAACATGGATTCAGATAGCATGTGTCTCAGGGTTGGGTTAGACGGTTTAACATGGATTCAGATAGCATGTGTCTCAGGGTTGGGTTGGATTCAGATAGCATGTGTCTCAGGGTTGGGTTAGACGGTTTAACATGGATTCAGATAGCATGTGTCTCATGGTTTAACATGGTCAGATAGCATGTGTCTCAGGGTTGGGTTAGATGGTTTAACATGGTTTAACATGGATCCAGATAGCATGTCTCAGGGTTGGGTTAGACGGTTTAACATGGATTCAGATAGCATGTGTCTCAGGGTTGGGTTAAACGTTGGTTTAACATGGATCCAGATAGCATGTGTCTCAGGGTTGGGTTAGACGTTGGTTTAACATGGATTCAGATAGCATGTGTCTCAGGGTTGGGTTTCCAGATAGCATGTCTCAGGATTGGGTTAGACGTGGGTTCAGATAGCATGTGTCTCAGGGTTGGGTTAGATGTTGGTTTAACATGGATTCAGATTGCATGTGTCTCAGGGTTGGGTTAGATGTTGGTTTAACATGGATTCAGATAGCATGTGTCTCAGGGTTGGGTTAGACGTAGGTTTAACATGGATCCAGATAGCACGTGTCTCAGGGTTAGGTTAGATGTTGGTTTAACATGGATTCAGATAGCATGTGTCTCAGGGTTGGGTTAGATGGTTTAACGTGGATCCAGATAGCATGTGTCTCAGGGTTGGGTTAGACGTTGGTTTAACATGGATTCAGATAGCATGTGTCTCAGGTTGGGTTAGACGTTGGTTTAACATGGATCCAGATAGCATGTGTCTCAGGGTTGGGTTAGATGTTGGTTTAACATGGATTCAGATAGCATGTGTCTCAGGGTTGGGTTAGACGTTGGTTTAACATGGATTCAGATAGCATGTGTCTCAGGGTTGGGTTAGATGTTGGTTTAACATGGATTCAGATAGCATGTGTCTCAGGGTTGGGTTAGACGTTGGTTTAACATGGATTCAGATAGCATGTGTCTCAGATAGCATGTGTCTCAGGGTTGGGTTAGACAGTTTAACATGGATCCAGATAGCATGTCTCAGGGTTGGGTTAGACGTTGGTTTAACATGGATTCAGATAGCATGTGTCTCAGGGTTGGGTTAGACGTTGGTTTAACATGGATTCAGATAGCATGTGTCTCAGGGTTTGTTAGATGTTGGTTTAACATGGATTCAGATAGCATGTGTCTCAGGGTTGGGTTAGATGTTTTAACATGGATTCAGATAGCATGTGTCTCAGGGTTGGGTTAGACGTTGGTTTAACATGGATTCAGATAGCATGTGTCTCAGGGTTGTTTAACATGGTTAGATGTCTGGTTTAACATGGATTCAGATAGCATGTGTCTCAGGGTTGGGTTAGATGTTGGTTTAACATGGATTCAGATAGCATGTGTCTCAGGGTTGGGTTAGATGTTGGTTTAACATGGATCCAGATAGCATGTGTCTCAGGGTTGGGTTAGACGTTGGTTTAACATGGATTCAGATTGGTTTAACATGGATCCAGATAGCATGTGTCTCAGGGTTGGGTTAGACGGTTTAACATGGATTCAGATAGCATGTGTCTCAGGGTTGGGTTAGACCTGGTTTAACATGGATCCAGATAGCATGTCTCAGGATTGGGTTAGACGTGGGTTCAGATAGCATGTGTCTCAGGGTTGGGTTAGATGTTGGTTTAACATGGATTCAGATAGCATGTGTCTCAGGGTTGGGTTAGATGTTGGTTTAACATGGATTCAGATAGCATGTGTCTCAGGGTTGGGTTAGACGTTGGTTTAACATGGATCCAGATAGCATGTGTCTCAGGGTTGGGTTAGATGTTGGTTTAACATGGATTCAGATAGCATGTGTCTCAGGGTTGGGTTAGATGGTTTAACATGGATCCAGATAGCATGTGTCTCAGGGTTGGGTTAGACGTTGGTTTAACATGGATTCAGATAGCATGTGTCTCAGCGTTGGGTTAGACGTTGGTTTAACATGGATTCAGATAGCATGTGTCTCAGGGTTGGGTTAGATGGTTTAACATGGATCCAGATAGCATGTGTCTCAGGGTTGGGTTAGATGTTGGTTTAACATGGATTCAGATAGCATGTGTCTCAGGGTTGGGTTAGATGTTGGTTTAACATGGATTCAGATAGCATGTGTCTCAGGGTTGGGTTAGACGTAGGTTTAACATGGATCCAGATAGCATGTGTCTCAGGGTTGGGTTAGATGTTGGTTTAACATGGATTCAGATAGCATGTGTCTCAGGGTTGGGTTAGGGTTTAACATGGATCCAGATAGCATGTGTCTCAGGGTTGGGTTAGACGTTGGTTTAACATGGATTCAGATAGCATGTGTCTCAGGGTTGGGTTAGACGTTGGTTTTTAACATGGATTCAGATAGCATGTGTCTCAGGGTTGGGTTCAGATAGCATGTGTCTCAGGGTTGGGTTAGACGGTTTAACATGGATTCAGATAGCATGTGTCTCAGGGTTGGGTTAGATGTTGGTTTAACATGGATCCAGATAGCATGTGTCTCAGGGTTGGGTTAGACAGTTTAACATGGATCCAGATAGCATGTCTCAGGGTTGGGTTAGACGTATGTTTAACATGGATTCAGATAGCATGTGTCTCAGGGTTGGGTTAAACGTTGGTTTAACATGGATCCAGATAGCATGTGTCTCAGGGTTGGGTTAGACGTTCTTTAACATGGATTCAGATAGCATGTGTCTCAGGGTTGGGTTAGACCTGGTTTAACATGGATCCAGATAGCATGGGTTCAGATAGCATGTGTCTCAGGGTTGGGTTAGATGTTGGTTTAACATGGATTCAGATAGCATGTGTCTCAGGGTTGGGTTAGATGTTAGTTTAACATGGATCCAGATAGCATGTGTCTCAGGGTTGGGTTAGACGTTGGTTTAACATGGATTCAGATAGCATGTGTCTCAGGGTTGGGTTAGACGTAGGTTTAACATTGATCCAGATAGCACGTGTCTCAGGGTTGGGTTAGATGTTGGTTTAACATGGATTCAGATAGCATGTGTCTCAGGGTTGGGTTAGATGGTTTAACATGGATCCAGATAGCATGTGTCTCAGGGTTGGGTTAGATGTTGGTTTAACATGGATTCAGATAGCATGTGTCTCAGGGTTGGGTTAGATGGTTTAACATGGATTCAGATAGCATGTGTCTCAGGGTTGGGTTAGACGTTGGTTTAACATGGATCCAGATAGCATGTGTCTCAGGGTTGGGTTAGACGTTCTTTAACATGGATTCAGATAGCATGTGTCTCGGGGTTGGGTTAGACCTGGTTTAACATGGATCCAGATAGCATATGTCTCAGGATTGGGTTAGACGTGGGTTTAACATGGATTCAGATAGCATGTGTCTCAGGGTTGGGTTAGATGTTGGTTTAACATGGATTCAGATAGCATGTGTCTCAGGGTTGGGTTAGACGTTGGTTTAACATGGATTTTAACATGGATTCAGATAGCATGTGTCTCAGGGTTGGGTTAAACGTAGGTTTAACATGGATCCAGATAGCATGTGTCTCAGGGTTGGGTTAGACGTTGGTTTAACATGGATCCAGATAGCATGTGTCTCAGGGTTGGGTTAGACCTGGTTTAACATGGATCCAGATAGCATGTCTCAGGATTGGGTTAGACGGTTTAAAATGGATTCAGATAGCATGTGTCTCAGGGTTGGGTTAGACGGTTTAACATGGATCCAGATAGCATGTGTCACAGGGTTGGGTTAGACGTTGGTTTAACATGGATCCAGATAGCATGTGTCTCAGGGTTGGGTTAGACGTTGGTTTAACATGGATCCAGATTTAGACATGGATTCAGATAGCATGTGTCTCAGGGTTGGGTTAGACGGTTTAACATGGATTCAGATAGCATGTGTCTCAGGGTTGGGTTAGATGGTTTAACATTAGCATGTGTCTCAGGGTTGGGTTAGACGGTTTAACATGGATTCAGATAGCATGTGTCTCAGGGTTGGGTTAGATGGTTTAACATGGATCCAGATAGCATGTGTCTCAGGGTTGGGTTAGGTTTAACATGGATCCAGATAGCATGTCTCAGGGTTGGGTTAGACGTTGGTTTAACATGGATCCAGATAGCATATGTCTCAGGGTTGGGTTAGACGTTGGTTTAACATGGATTCAGATAGCATGTGTCTCAGGGTTTGTTAGATGTTGGTTTAACATGGATTCAGATAGCATGTGTCTCAGGGTTGGGTTAGACGTGGGTTTAACATGGATTCAGATAGCATGTGTCTCAGGGTTGTGTCAGACGGTTTAACATGGATTCAGATAGCATGTGTCTCAGGGTTGTGTCAGACGGTTTAACATGGATTCAGATAGCATGTGTCTCAGGGTTTGTTAGATGTTGGTTTAACATGGATTCAGATAGCATGTGTCTCAGGGTTGGGTTAGATGTTAGTTTAACATGGATCCAGATAGCATGTGTCTCAGGGTTGGGTTAGACGTTGGTTTAACATGGATTCAGATAGCATGTGTCTCAGGATTGGGTTAGACGTGGGTTCAGATAGCATGTGTCTCAGGGTTGGGTTAGACGTTGGTTTAACATGGATTCAGATAGCATGTGTCTCAGGGTTGGGTTAGACGTAGGTTTAACATTGATCCAGATAGCACGTGTCTCAGGGTTGGGTTAGATGTTGGTTTAACATGGATCCAGATAGCATGTGTCTCAGGGTTGGGTTAGACGTTGGTTTAACATGGATTCAGATAGCATGTGTCTCAGGGTTTGTTAGATGTTGGTTTAACATGGATTCAGATAGCATGTGTCTCAGGGTTGGGTTAAACGTTGGTTTAACATGGATCCAGATAGCATATGTCTCAGGGTTGGGTTAGATGTTGGTTTAACATGGATCCAGATAGCATGTGTCTCAGGGTTGGGTTAGATGTTGGTTTAACATGGATTCAGATAGCATGTGTCTCAGGCTTAGGTTAGATGTTGGTTTAACATGGATTAAGATAGCTTGTGTCTCAGTTGGGTTAGACGGTTTAACATGGATTCAGATAGCATGTGTCTCAGGGTTGGGTTAGACGTTGGTTTAACATGGATTCAGATAGCATGTGTCTCAGGGTTGGGTTAGACGTTGGTTTAACATGGATCCAGATAGCATGTGTCTCAGGGTTGGGTTAGATGTTGGTTTAACATGGATCCAGATAGCATGTGTCTCAGGGTTGGGTTAGACGTTGGTTTAACATGGATCCAGATAGCATGTGTCTCAGGGTTGGGTCAGACGGTTTAACATGGATTCAGATAGCATGTGTCTCAGGGTTGGGTTAGATGGTTTAACATGGATTCAGATAGCATGTGTCTCAGGGTTGGGTTAGATGGTTTAACATGGATCCAGATAGCATGTGTCTCAGGGTTGGGTTAGACGTTGGTTTAACATGGATTCAGATAGCATGTGTCTCAGGGTTGGGTTAGACGTTGGTTTAACATGGATTCAGATAGCATGTGTCTCAGGGTTGGGTTAGATGTTGTTAACATGGATTCAGATAGCATGTGTCTCAGGGTTGGGTTAGACGTTGGTTTAACATGGATTCAGATAGCATGTGTCTCAGGGTTGGGTTAGACCTGGTTTAACATGGATCCAGATAGCATGTCTCAGGGTTGGGTTAGACGTTGGTTTAACATGGATTCAGATAGCATGTGTCTCAGGGTTGGGTTAGATGTTGGTTTAACATGGATTCAGATAGCATGTGTCTCAGGGTTGGGTTAGATGTTGGTTTAACATGGATTCAGATAACAGATTTAACATGGATAGATAGCATGTGTCTCAGGGTTGGGTTAGACGTAGGTTTAACATGGATCCAGATAGCATGTGTCTCAGGGTTGGGTTAGACGTTGGTTTAACATGGATCCAGATAGCATGTCTCAGGGTTGGGTTAGATGGTTTAACATGGATTCAGATAGCATGTGTCTCAGGGTTGGGTTAGACGGTTTAACATGGATTCAGATAGCATGTGTCTCAGGGTTGGGTTAGACGGTTTAACATGGATTCAGATAGCATGTGTCTCAGGGTTGGGTTAGACGGTTTAACATGGATTCAGATAGCATGTGTCTCAGGGTTGGGTTAGACGGTTTAACATGGATCCAGATAGCATGTGTCTCAGGGTTGGGTTAGACGTTGGTTTAACATGGATTCAGATGGCATGTGTCTCAGGGTTGGGTTAGACGTTGGTTTAACATGGATCCAGATAGCATGTGTCTCAGGGTTGGGTTAAACGTTGGTTTAACATGGATCCAGATAGCATGTGTCTCAGGGTTGGGTTAGACGTGGTTTAACATGGATTCAGATAGCATGTGTCTCAGGGTTGGGTTAGACCTGGTTTAACATGGATCCAGATAGCATGTCTTTAACATGGGTTCAGATAGCATGTGTCTCAGGGTTGGGTTAGATGTTGGTTTAACATGGATTCAGATAGCATGTGTCTCAGGGTTGGGTTAGATGTTGGTTTAACATGGATTCAGATAGCATGTGTCTCAGGGTTGGGTTAGACGTTGGTTTAACATGGATCCAGATAGCATGTGTCTCAGGGTTGGGTTAGATGTTGGTTTAACATGGATTCAGATAGCATGTGTCTCAGGGTTGGGTTAGACGTTGGTTTAACATGGATCCAGATAGCATGTGTCTCAGGGTTGGGTTAGACGTTGGTTTAACATGGATTCAGATAGCATGTGTCTCAGGGTTGGGTTAGACGTTGGTTTAACATGGATTCAGATAGCATGTGTCTCAGGGTTGGGTTAGACAGGGTTGGGTTGGTTTAACATGGATCCAGATAGCATGTCTCAGGGTTGGGTTAGACGTTGGTTTAACATGGATCCAGATAGCATGTGTCTCAGGGTTGGGTTAGACGTTGGTTTAACATGGATTCAGATAGCATGTGTCTCAGGGTTGGGTTAGATGTTGGTTTAACATGGATTCAGATAGCATGTGTCTCAGGGTTGGGTTAGATGTTGGTTTAACATGGATTCAGATAGCATGTGTCTCAGGGGTTGGGTTAGATAGTTCAGGGGTTTAGACGGTTTAACATGGATTCAGATAGCATGTGTCTCAGGGTTGGGTTAGATGTTGGTTTAACATGGATTCAGATAGCATGTGTCTCAGGCTTAGGTTAGATGTTGGTTTAACATGGATTAAGATAGCATGTGTCTCAGGGTTGGGTTAGATGTTGGTTTAACATGGATTCAGATAGCATGTGTCTCAGGGTTGGGTTAGACGGTTTAACATGGATTCAGATAGCATGTGTCTCAGGGTTGGGTTAGATGGTTTAACATGGATTCAGATAGCATGTGTCTCAGGGTTGGGTTAGACGGTTTAACATGGATTCAGATAGCATGTGTCTCATGGTTGGGTTAGATGGTTTAACATGGATCCAGATAGCATGTGTCTCAGGGTTGGGTTAGACAGTTTAACATGGATCCAGATAGCATGTCTCAGGGTTGGGTTAGACGTATGTTTAACATGGATTCAGATAGCATGTGTCTCAGGGTTGGGTTAAACGTTGGTTTAACATGGATCCAGATAGCATGTGTCTCAGGGTTGGGTTAGACGTTCTTTAACATGGATTCAGATAGCATGTGTCTCAGGGTTGGGTTAGACCTGGTTTAACATGGATCCAGATAGCATGTCTCAGGATTGGGTTAGACGTGGGTTCAGATAGCATGTGTCTCAGGGTTGGGTTAGATGTTGGTTTAACATGGATTCAGATTGCATGTGTCTCAGGGTTGGGTTAGATGTTGGTTTAACATGGATTCAGATAGCATGTGTCTCAGGGTTGGGTTAAACGTTGGTTTAACATGGATCCAGATAGCATGTGTCTCAGGGTTGGGTTAGATGTTGGTTTAACATGGATTCAGATAGCATGTGTCTCAGGGTTGGGTTAGACGTAGGTTTAACATGGATCCAGATAGCATGTGTCTCAGGGTTGGGTTAGATGGTTTAACATGGATTCAGATAGCATGTGTCTCAGGGTTGGGTTAGATGTTGGTTTAACATGGATTAAGATAGCTTGTGTCTCAGGGTTGGGTTAGACGGTTTAACATGGATTCAGATAGCATGTGTCTCAGGGTTGGGTTAGACGTTGGTTTAACATGGATCAGATAGCATGTCTCAGGGTTGGGTTAGACGTGGTTTAACATGGATCCAGATAGCATGTGTCTCAGGGTTGGGTTAGACGTTGGTTTAACATGGATTCAGATAGCATGTGTCTCAGGGTTGGGTTAGATGTTGGTTTAACATGGATTCAGATAGCATGTGTCTCAGGGTTGGGTTAGATGTTGGTTTAACATGGATTCAGATAGCATGTGTCTCAGGGTTGGGTTAGACGTGGGTTTAACATGGATTCAGATAGCATGTGTCTCAGGGTTGTGTCAGACGGTTTAACATGGATTCAGATAGCATGTGTCTCAGGGTTGTGTCAGACGGTTTAACATGGATTCAGATAGCATGTGTCTCAGGGTTGGGTTAGACGGTTTAACATGGATTCAGATAGCATGTGTCTCAGGGTTGGGTTAGATGGTTTAACATGGATCCAGATAGCATGTGTCTCAGGGTTGGGTTAGACGTTGGTTTAACATGGATTCAGATAGCATGTGTCTCAGGGTTGGGTTAAACGTTGGTTTAACATGGATCCAGATAGCATGTGTCTCAGGGTTGGGTTAGACGTTCTTTAACATGGATTCAGATAGCATGTGTCTCAGGGTTGGGTTAGACCTGGTTTAACATGGATCCAGATAGCATGTCTCAGGATTGGGTTAGACGTGGGTTCAGATAGCATGTGTCTCAGGGTTGGGTTAGATGTTGGTTTAACATGGATTCAGATAGCATGTGTCTCAGGGTTGGGTTAGATGTTGGTTTAACATGGATTCAGATAGCATGTGTCTCAGGGTTGGGTTAGACGTAGGTTTAACATGGATCCAGATAGCATGTGTCTCAGGGTTGGGTTAGGTTGGTTTAACATGGATTCAGATAGCATGTGTCTCAGGGTTGGGTTGGTTTTGGATCCAGATAGCATGTGTCTCAGGGTTGGGTTAGACGTTGGTTTAACATGGATTCAGATAGCATGTGTCTCAGGGTTGGGTTAAACGTTGGTTTAACATGGATCCAGATAGCACGTGTCTCAGGGTTGGGTTAGATGTTGGTTTAACATGGATTCAGATAGCATGTGTCTCAGGGTTGGGTTAGACGTAGGTTTAACATGGATCCAGATAGCATGTGTCTCAGGGTTGGGTTAGATGTTGGTTTAACATGGATTCAGATAGCATGTGTCTCAGGGTTGGGTTAGATGGTTTAACATGGATTCAGATAGCATGTGTCTCAGGGTTGGGTTAGACGTTGGTTTAACATGGATCCAGATAGCATGTGTCTCAGGGTTGGGTTAGACGACGTTGGTTTAACATGGATTCAGATAGCATGTGTCTCAGGGTTGGGTTAGACACTGGTTTAACATGGATTCAGATAGCATGTGTCTCAGGGTTGGGTTAGACGTTGGTTTAACATGGATCCAGATAGCATATGTCTCAGGGTTGGGTTAGATGTTGGTTTAACATGGATTCAGATAGCATGTGTCTCAGGGTTGGGTTAGATGTTGGTTTAACATGGATTTAGATAACATGTGTCTCAGGGTTGGGTTAGACGTAGATTTAACATGGATAGCATGTGTCTCAGGGTTGGGTTAAACGTAGGTTTAACATGGATCCAGATAGCATGTGTCTCAGGGTTGGGTTAGACGTTGGTTTAACATGGATCCAGATAGCATGTGTCTCAGGGTTGGGTTAGACGTTGGTTTAACATGGATCCAGATAGCATGTCTCAGGGTTGGGTTAGACGGTTTAAAATGGATTCAGATAGCATGTGTCTCAGGGTTGGGTCAGACGGTTTAACATGGATTCAGATAGCATGTGTCTCAGGGTTGGGTTAGATGGTTTAACATGGATTCAGATAGCATGTGTCTCAGGGTTGGGTTAGACGGTTTAACATGGATTCAGATAGCATGTGTCTCATGGTTGGGTTAGATGGTTTAACATGGATCCAGATAGCATGTGTCTCAGGGTTGGGTTAGGTTCCAGATAGCATGTCTCAGGGTTGGGTTAGACGGTTTAACATGGATCCAGATAGCATGTGTCTCAGGGTTGGGTTAGACGTTGGTTTAACATGGATTCAGATAGCATGTGTCTCAGGGTTTGTTAGATGTTGGTTTAACATGGATTCAGATAGCATGTGTCTCAGGGTTGGGTTAGATGTTGGTTTAACATGGATTCAGATAGCATGTGTCTCAGGGTTGGGTTAGACGTTGGTTTAACATGGATTCAGATAGCATGTGTCTCAGGGTTGGGTTAGATGGGTTGGTCAGACGGTTTAACATGGATTCAGATAGCATGTGTCTCAGGGTTGGGTTAGGGTTTAACATGGTCAGATAGCATGTGTCTCAGGGTTGGGTTAGATGTTGGTTTAACATGGATCCAGATAGCATGTGTCTCAGGGTTGGGTTAGACGTTGGTTTAACATGGATTCAGATAGCATGTGTCTCAGGGTTGGTTCAGATAGCATGTGTCTCAGGGTTGGGTTTAACATGGATCCAGATAGCATTTAACATGGATGGGTTCAGATAGCATGTGTCTCAGGGTTGGGTTAGATGTTGGTTTAACATGGATTCAGATTGCATGTGTCTCAGGGTTGGGTTAGATGTTGGTTTAACATGGATTCAGATAGCATGTGTCTCAGGGTTGGGTTAGACGTAGGTTTAACATGGATCCAGATAGCACGTGTCTCAGGGTTAGGTTAGATGTTGGTTTAACATGGATTCAGATAGCATGTGTCTCAGGGTTGGGTTAGATGGTTTAACGTGGATCCAGATAGCATGTGTCTCAGGGTTGGGTTAGACGTTGGTTTAACATGGATTCAGATAGCATGTGTCTCAGGGTTGGGTTAAACGTTGGTTTAACATGGATCCAGATAGCACGTGTCTCAGGGTTGGGTTAGATGTTGGTTTAACATGGATTCAGATAGCATGTGTCTCAGGGTTGGGTTAGACGTAGGTTTAACATGGATCCAGATAGCATGTGTCTCAGGGTTGGGTTAGATGTTGGTTTAACATGGATTCAGATAGCATGTGTCTCAGGGTTGGGTTAGATGGTTTAACATGGATTCAGATAGCATGTGTCTCAGGGTTGGGTTAGACGTTGGTTTAACATGGATCCAGATAGCATGTGTCTCAGGGTTGGGTTAGACGTTCTTTAACATGGATTCAGATAGCATGTGTCTCGGGGTTGGGTTAGACCTGGTTTAACATGGATCCAGATAGCATATGTCTCAGGATTGGGTTAGACGTTGGTTTAACATGGATTCAGATAGCATGTGTCTCAGGGTTGGGTTAGATGTTGGTTTAACATGGATTCAGATAGCATGTGTCTCAGGGTTGGGTTAGATGTTGGTTTAACATGGATTCAGATAGCATGTGTCTCAGATAGCATGGATTCAGATAGCATGTGTCTCAGGGTTGGGTTAGACGTTAGGTTTAACATGGATCCAGATAGCATGTGTCTCAGGGTTGGGTTAGACGTTGGTTTAACATGGATCCAGATAGCATGTGTCTCAGGGTTGGGTTAGACGTTGGTTTAACATGGATCCAGATAGCATGTCTCAGGGTTGGGTTAGACGGTTTAACATGGATTCAGATAGCATGTGTCTCAGGGTTCAGGGTTTAGATTCAGATAGCATGTGTCTCAGGGTTGGGTTAGATGGTTTAACATGGATTCAGATAGCATGTGTCTCAGGGTTGGGTTAGACGGTTTAACATGGATTCAGATAGCATGTGTCTCAGGGTTGGGTTAGATGGTTTAACATGGTTTAACATGGATCCAGATGGCAGATGTGTCTCAGGGTTGGGTTAGACGTTGGTTTAACATGGATCCAGATAGCATGTGTCTCAGGGTTGGGGGTTGGTTTAACATGGATTCAGATAGCATGTGTCTCAGGGTTGGGTTAGATGTTGGTTTAACATGGATTCAGATAGCATGTGTCTCAGGGTTGGGTTAGATGTTGGTTTAACATGGATTCAGATAGCATGTGTCTCAGGGTTGGGTTAGACGTTGGTTTAACATGGATTCAGATAGCATGTGTCTCAGGGTTGGGTTAGATGTTGGTTTAACATGGATTCAGATAGCATGTGTCTCAGGGTTAGGTTAGATGTTGGTTTAACATGGATTCAGATAGCATGTGTCTCAGTGTTGGGTTAGACGGTTTAACATGGATCCAGATAGCATGTGTCTCAGGGTTGGGTTAGACGTTGGTTTAACATGGATTCAGATAGCATGTGTCTCAGGGTTGGGTTATGGATTCAGATAGCATGGTTTAACATGGATTCAGATAGCATGTGTCTCAGGGTTGGGTTTGTTGGTTTAACATGGATTCAGATAGCATGTGTCTCAGGGTTGGGTTAGACGTTGGTTTAACATGGATTCAGATAGCATGTGTCTCAGGGTTGGGTTAGATGTGTCTCAGGGTTGGGTTTAACATGGATTCAGATAGCATGTGTCTCAGGTTTAACATGGTTAGATGTGTCTCAGGGTTGGGTGGTTTAACATGGATTCAGATAGCATGTGTCTCAGGGTTGGGTTAGATGGTTTAACATGGATTCAGATAGCATGTGTCTCAGGGTTGGGTTAGATGGTTTAACATGGATCCAGATAGCATGTGTCTCAGGGTTGGGTTAGACGTTGGTTTAACATGGATTCAGATAGCATGTGTCTCAGGGTTGGGTTAGACGTTGGTTTAACATGGATCCAGATAGCATGTGTCTCAGGGTTGGGTTAGACGGTTTAACATGGATTCAGATAGCATGTGTCTCAGGGTTGGGTTAGACCTGGTTTAACATGGATGTCTCAGATCAGATAGCATGTGTCTCAGGGTTGGGTTAGATGTTGGTTTAACATGGATTCAGATAGCATGTGTCTCAGGGTTGGGTTAGATGTTGGTTTAACATGGATTCAGATAGCATGTGTCTCAGGGTTGGGTTAGACGTTAGGTTTAACATGGATCCAGATAGCATGTGTCTCAGGGTTGGGTTAGATGTTGGTTTAACATGGATTCAGATAGCATGTGTCTCAGGGTTGGGTTAGATGGTTTAACATGGATCCAGATAGCATGTGTCTCAGGGTTGGGTTAGACGTTGGTTTAACATGGATTCAGATAGCATGTGTCTCAGGGTTGGGTTAGACGTTGGTTTAACATGGTTAGCATGTGTCTCAGGGTTGGTTAGATGTTGGTTTAACATGGATTCAGATAGCATGTGTCTCAGGGTTGGGTTTGGTTTAACATGGTCAGATAGCATGTGTCTCAGGGTTGGGTTAGATGTTGGTTTAACATGGATTCAGATAGCATGTGTCTCAGGGTTGGGTTAGACGTTGGTTTAACATGGATTCAGATAGCATGTGTCTCAGGGTTGGGTTAGACGTTGGTTTAACATGGATCCAGATAGCATGTGTCTCAGGGTTGGGTTAGACGTTGGTTTAACATGGATTCAGATAGCATGTGTCTCAGGGTTGGGTTAGACCTGGTTTAACATGGATCCAGATAGCATATGTCTCAGGATTGGGTTAGACGTTGGTTTAACATGGATTCAGATAGCATGTGTCTCAGGGTTGGGTTAGATGTTGGTTTAACATGGATTCAGATAGCATGTGTCTCAGGGTTGGGTTAGATGTTGGTTTAACATGGATTTTAACATGGAGGGTTGGGTTAGACGTAGATTTAACAGATAGCATGTGTCTCAGGGTTGGGTTTAACATGGATCCAGATAGCATGTGTCTCAGGGTTGGGTTACGTTGGTTTAACATGGATCCAGATAGCATGTGTCTCAGGGTTGGGTTAGACGTTGGTTTAACATGGATCCAGATAGCATGTGTCTCAGGGTTGGGTTAGACGGTTTAACATGGATTCAGATAGCATGTGTCTCAGGGTTGGGTTAGATGGTTTAACATGGATTCAGATAGCATGTGTCTCAGGGTTGGGTTAGATGGTTTAACATGGATTCAGATAGCATGTGTCTCAGGGTTGGGTTAGACGGTTTAACATGGATTCAGATAGCATGTGTCTCAGCGTTGGGTTAGACGGTTTAACATGGATCCAGATAGCATGTGTCTCAGGGTTGGGTTAGACGTTGGTTTAACATGGATTCAGATAGCATGTGTCTCAGGGTTGGGTTAGACGTTGGTTTAACATGGATCCAGATAGCATGTGTCTCAGGGTTGGGTTAGACGTTGGTTTAACATGGATTCAGATAGCATGTGTCTCAGGGTTGGGTTAAACGTTGGTTTAACATGGATCCAGATAGCATATGTCTCAGGGTTGGGTTAGACGTTGGTTTAACATGGATTCAGATAGCATGTGTCTCAGGGTTGGGTTAGACCTGGTTTAACATGGATCCAGATAGCATGTCTCAGGATTGGGTTAGACGTAGGTTTAACATGGATCCAGATAGCATGTGTCTCAGGGTTGGGTTAGATGTTGGTTTAACATGGATTTAGATAGCATGTGTCTCAGGGTTGGGTTAGACGTAGATTTAACATGGATCCAGATAGCATGTGTCTCAGGGTTGGGTTAGACGTGGTTTAACATGGATCCAGATAGCATGTGTCTCAGGGTTGGGTTAGATGTTGGTTTAACATGGATTCAGATAGCATGTGTCTCAGGGTTGGGTTAGACGTTGGTTTAACATGGATCCAGATAGCATGTGTCTCAGGGTTGGGTTAGATGTTGGTTTAACATGGATTCAGATAGCATGTGTCTCAGGGTTGGGTTAGACGTTGGTTTAACATGGATTCCAGATAGCATGTGTCTCAGGGTTGGGTTAGATGTTGGTTTAACATGGATTCAGATAGCATGTGTCTCAGGGTTGGGTTTGGTTTAACATGGATTCAGATAGCATGTGTCTCAGGGTTGGGTTAAACGTTGGTTTAACATGGATCCAGATAGCATGTGTCTCAGGGTTGGGTTAGACGTTCTTTAACATGGATTCAGATAGCATGTGTCTCAGGGTTGGGTTAGACCTGGTTTAACATGGATCCAGATAGCATGTGTCTCAGGGTTGGGTTAGACGTTGGTTTAACATGGATCCAGATAGCATGTGTCTCAGGGTTGGGTTAGATGTTGGTTTAACATGGATTCAGATAGCATGTGTCTCAGGGTTGGGTTAGATGTTGGTTTAACATGGATTCATAGATAGCATGTGTCTCAGGGTTGGGTTAGACGTTGGTTTAACATGGATCCAGATAGCATGTGTCTCAGGGTTGGGTTAGACGTTGGTTTAACATGGATCCAGATAGCATGTGTCTCAGGGTTGGGTTAGACGTTGGTTTAACATGGATTCAGATAGCATGTGTCTCAGGGTTGGGTTAGACGGTTTAACATGGATTCAGATAGCATGTGTCTCAGGGTTGGGTTAGATGGTTTAACATGGATTCAGATAGCATGTGTCTCAGGGTTGGGTTAGACGGTTTAACATGGATTCAGATAGCATGTGTCTCAGGGTTGGGTTTGGTTTAACATGGATCCAGATAGCATGTGTCTCAGGGTTGGGTTAGACAGTTTAACATGGATCCAGATAGCATGTGTCTCAGGGTTGGGTTAGACGTTGGTTTAACATGGATCCAGATAGCATGTGTCTCAGGGTTGGGTTAGACGTTGGTTTAACATGGATTCAGATAGCATGTGTCTCAGGGTTGGGTTAGATGTTGGTTTAACATGGATTCAGATAGCATGTATCTCAGGGTTGGGTTAGATGTTGGGTTTAACATGGATTCAGATAGCATGTGTCTCAGGGTTGGGTTAGACGTTGGTTTAACATGGATCCAGATAGCATGTGTCTCAGGGTTGGGTTAGACGTTGGTTTAACATGGATCCAGATAGCATGTGTCTCAGGGTTGGGTTAGACGGTTTACATGGATTCAGATAGCATGTGTCTCAGGGTTGGGTTAGACGTTGGTTTAACATGGATCCAGATAGCATGTGTCTCAGGGTTGGGTTAGACGTTGGTTTAACATGGATCCAGATAGCATGTGTCTCAGGGTTGGGTTAGACGTTGGTTTAACATCCAGATAGCATTCGGTTTAACATGGATTCAGATAGCATGTGTCTCAGGGTTGGGTTAGACGGTTTAACATGGATTCAGATAGCATGTGTCTCTCAGTTGGTTTAACATGGATCCAGATAGCATGTGTCTCAGGGTTGTTAGTTTAACATGGATTCAGATAGCATGGTTCAGATAGCATGTGTCAGGGTTGTTTAACATGGTTAGATGTCTCAGGGTTGGGTTGGTTTAACATGGATTCAGATAGCATGTGTCTCAGGGTTGGGTTAGACGTTGGTTTAACATGGATTCAGATAGCATGTGTCTCAGGGTTGGGTTAGATTGGTTTAACATGGATTCCAGATAGCATGTGTCTCAGGGTTGGGTTAGACGTTGGTTTAACATGGATTCAGATAGCATGTGTCTCAGGGTTGGGTTAGATGTTGGTTTAACATGGATCCAGATAGCATGTGTCTCAGGGATGTTGGTTTAACATGGATTCAGATAGCATGTGTCTCAGGGTTGGGTTAGATGTTGGTTTAACATGGATTCAGATAGCATGTGTCTCAGGGTTGGGTTAGATGTTGGTTTAACATGGATTCAGATAGCATGTGTCTCAGGGTTGGGTTAGACGTTGGTTTAACATGGATTCCAGATAGCATGTGTCTCAGGGTTGGGTTAGACGTTGGTTTAACATGGATTCAGATAGCATGTGTCTCAGGGGGTTGTTGGTTTAACATGGATTCAGATAGCATGGTTCTCAGGGTTGGGTTAGACGTTGGTTTAACATGGATTTAGCACATGGATTAACAGATAGCATGTGTCTCAGGGTTGGGTTAGACGTTGGTTTAACATGGATTCAGATAGCATGTGTCTCAGGGTTGGGTTAGATGGTTGGTTTAACATGGATTCAGATAGCATGTGTCTCAGGGTTGGGTTAGACGTTGGTTTAACATGGATTCAGATAGCATGTGTCTCAGGGTTGGGTTAGACGTTGGTTTAACATGGATTCCAGATCTCAGGGGTTGGGTTGATAGCATGTGTTCAGTTAGATGTTGGTTTAACATGGATTCAGATAGCATGTGTCTCAGGGTTGGGTTAGATGTTGGTTTAACATGGATTCAGATAGCATGTGTCTCAGGGTTGGGTTAGACGTTGGTTTAACATGGATCCAGATAGCATGTGTCTCAGGGGTTGGGTTAGATGGTTTAACATTTAACATGGATGGATTCAGATAGCATGTGTCTCAGGGTTGGGTTAGACGTTCTTTAACATGGATTCAGATAGCATGTGTCTCAGGGTTGGGTTAGACGTTGGTTTAACATGGATTCAGATAGCATGTGTCTCAGGGTTAGGTTAGACGTTCTTTAACATGGATTCAGATAGCATGTGTCTCAGGGTTGGGTTAGACGTTGGTTTAACATGGATTCAGATAGCATGTGTCTCAGGGTTGGGTTAGATGTTGGTTTAACATGGATCCAGATTCAGATAGCATGTGTCTCAGGGTTGGGTTAGATGTTGGTTTAACATGGATCCAGATAGCATGTGTCTCAGGGTTGGGTTAGATGTTGGTTTAACATGGATTCAGATAGCATGTGTCTCAGGGTTGGGTTAGATGTTGGTTTAACATGGATTCAGATAGCATGTGTCTCAGGGTTGGGTTAGATGTTGGTTTAACATGGATCCAGATAGCATGTGTCTCAGGGTTGGGTTAGACGTTGGTTTAACATGGATTCAGATAGCATGTGTCTCAGGGTTGGGTTAGACGTTGGTTTAACATGGATTCCAGATAGCATGTGTCTCAGGGTTGGGTTAGACGTTGGTTTAACATTTCAGATAGCATGTGTCTCAGGGTTGGGTTGTTGGTTTAACATGGATTCAGATAGCATGTGTCTCAGGGTTGGGTTAGACGTTGGTTTAACATGGATTCAGATAGCATGTGTCTCAGGGTTGGGTTAGACGTTGGTTTAACATGGATCCAGATAGCATGTGTCTCAGGGTTGGGTTAGATGTTGGTTTAACATGGATTCAGATAGCATGTGTCTCAGGGTTGGGTTAGTTTAACATGGATCCAGATAGCATGTGTCTCAGGGTTGGGTTAGATAAGTTTAACATGGATTCAGATAGCATGTGTCTCAGGGTTGGGTTAGACGTGGTTTAACATGGATCCAGATAGCATGTGTCTCAGGGTTGGGTTAGACGTTGGTTTAACATGGATTCAGATAGCATGTGTCTCAGGGTTGGGTTAGACGTTGGTTTAACATGGATCCAGATAGCATGTGTCTCAGGGTTGGGTTAGACGGTTTAACATGGATTCAGATAGCATTTGTCTCAGGGTTGGGTTAGATGTTGGTTTAACATGGATTCAGATAGCATGTGTCTCAGGGTTGGGTTAGATGTTAGTTTAACATGGATCCAGATAGCATGTGTCTCAGGGTTGGGTTAGACGTTGGTTTAACATGGATTCAGATAGCATGTGTCTCAGGGTTGGGTTAGACGTTGGTTTAACATGGATCCAGATAGCATGTGTCTCAGGGTTGGGTTAGATGTTGGTTTAACATGGATCCAGATAGCATGTGTCTCAGGGTTGGGTTAGATGTTGGTTTAACATGGATTCAGATAGCATGTGTCTCAGGGTTGGGTTAGATGTTGGTTTAACATGGATTTAGATAGCATGTGTCTCAGGGTTGGGTCAGACGGTTTAACATGGATTCAGATAGCATGTGTCTCAGGGTTGGGTTAGATGGTTTAACATGGATTCAGATAGCATGTGTCTCAGGGTTGGGTTAGACGTAGATTTAACATGGATCCAGATAGCATGTGTCTCAGGGTTGGGTTAGACGTTGGTTTAACATGGATTCAGATAGCATGTGTCTCAGGGTTGGTTTAACATGGATTTAGATAGCATGTGTCTCAGGGTTTTAACATGGATCCAGATAGCATGTGTCTCAGACGGTTTAACATGGATTCAGATAGCATGTGTCTCAGGGTTGGGTCAGACGGTTTAACATGGATTCAGATAGCATGTGTCTCATGGTTGGGTTAGATGGTTTAACATGGATCCAGATAGCATGTGTCTCAGGGTTGGGTTAGACAGTTTAACATGAATCCAGATAGCATGTCTCAGGGTTGGGTTAGACGTATGTTTAACATGGATCCAGATAGCATGTGTCTCAGGTTTGGGTTAGACGTTGGTTTAACATGGATTCAGATAGCATGTGTCTCAGGGTTTGTTAGATGTTGGTTTAACATGGATTCAGATAGCATGTGTCTCAGGGTTGGGTTAGATGTTAGTTTAACATGGATTCAGATAGCATGTGTCTCAGGGTTGGGTTAGACGTGGGTTTAACATGGATTCAGATAGCATGTGTCTCAGGGTTGTGTCAGACGGTTTAACATGGATTCAGATAGCATGTGTCTCAGGGTTGGGTTAGATGGTTTAACATGGATTCAGATAGCATGTGTCTCAGGGTTGGGTTAGACGGTTTAACATGGATCCAGATAGCATGTGTCTCAGGGTTGGGTTAGACGTTGGTTTAACATGGATTCAGATAGCATGTCTCAGGATTGGGTTAGACGTGGGTTCAGATAGCATGTGTCTCAGGGTTGGGTTAGACGTTGGTTTAACATGGATTCAGATAGCATGTGTCTCAGGGTTGGGTTAGACGTAGGTTTAACATGGATCCAGATAGCACGTGTCTCAGGGTTGGGTTAGATGTTGGTTTAACATGGATTCAGATAGCATGTGTCTCAGGGTTGGGTTAGACGTAGGTTTAACATGGATCCAGATAGCATGTGTCTCAGGGTTGGGTTAGATATTGGTTTAACATGGATTCAGATAGCATGTGTCTCAGGGTTGGGTTAAACGTTGGTTTAACATGGATCCAGATAGCATATGTCTCAGGGTTGGGTTAGATGTTGGTTTAACATGGATCCAGATAGCATGTGTCTCAGGGTTGGGTTAGATGTTGGTTTAACATGGATTCAGATAGCATGTGTCTCAGGCTTAGGTTAGATGTTGGTTTAACATGGATTAAGATAGCTTGTGTCTCAGGGTTGGGTTAGACGGTTTAACATGGATTCAGATAGCATGTGTCTCAGGGTTGGGTTAGACGTTGGTTTAACATGGATTCAGATAGCATGTGTCTCAGGGTTGGGTTAGACGTAGGTTTAACATGGATCCAGATAGCACGTGTCTCAGGGTTGGGTTAGATGTTGGTTTAACATGGATTCAGATAGCATATGTCTCAGGGTTGGGTTAGATGTTGGTTTAACATGGATTTAGATAACATGTGTCTCAGGGTTGGGTTAGACGTAGATTTAACATGGATCCAGATAGCATGTGTCTCAGGGTTGGGTCAGACGGTTTAACATGGATTCAGATAGCATGTGTCTCAGGGTTGGGTTAGACGGTTTAACATGGATTCAGATAGCATGTGTCTCATGGTTGGGTTAGACGTTGGTTTAACATGGATTCAGATAGCATGTGTCTCAGGGTTGGGTTAGACAGTTTAACAATGAATCCAGATAGCATGTCTCAGGGTTGGGTTAGGCGTATGTTTAACATGGATCCAGATAGCATGTGTCTCAGGTTTGGGTTAGACGTTGGTTTAACATGGATTCAGATAGCATGTGTCTCAGGGTTTGTTAGATGTTGGTTTAACATGGATTCAGATAGCATGTGTCTCAGGGTTGGGTTAGATGTTGGTTTAACATGGATTCAGATAGCATGTGTCTCAGGGTTGGGTCAGACGGTTTAACATGGATTCAGATAGCATGTGTCTCAGGGTTGGGTTAGATGGTTTAACATGGATTCAGATAGCATGTGTCTCAGGGTTGGGTTAGACGGTTTAACATGGATCCAGATAGCATGTGTCTCAGGGTTGGGTTAGACGTAGATTTAACATGGATTCAGATAGCATGCATGGGTTCGTGGGTTCAGATAGCATGTGTCTCAGGGTTGGGTTAGACGTTGGTTTAACATGGATTCAGATAGCATGTGTCTCAGGGTTGGGTTAGACGAGGTTTAACATGGATCCAGATACGTAGGTTTAACATGGATCCAGATAGCGTGTCTCAGGGTTGGGTTAGATGTTGGTTTAACATGGATTCAGATAGCATGTGTCTCAGGGTTGGGTTAGACGTAGGTTTAACATGGATCCAGATAGCATGTGTCTCAGGGTTGGGTTAGATTTTGGTTTAACATGGATTCAGATAGCATGTGTCTCAGGGTTGGGTTAGATGGTTTAACATGGATCCAGATAGCATGTGTCTCAGGGTTGGGTTAGACATGGATTCAGATAGCATGTGTCTCAGCGTTGGGTTAGACGGTTTAACATGGATCCAGATAGCATGTGTCTCGGGGTTGGGTTAGACGTTGGTTTAACATGGATTCAGATAGCATGTGTCTCAGGGTTGGGTTAGACGTAGGTTTAACATGGATCCAGATAGCACGTGTCTCAGGGTTGGGTTAGATGTTGGTTTAACATGGATTCAGATAGCATGTGTCTCAGGGTTGGGTCAGACGGTTTAACATGGATTCAGATAGCATGTGTCTCAGGGTTGGGTTAGACGGTTTAACATGGATCCAGATAGCATGTGTCTCAGGGTTGGGTTAGATGGTTTAACGTGGATTCAGATAGCATGTGTCTCAGGGTTGGGTTAGACGGTTGAACATGGATTCAGATAGCATGTGTGTCATGGTTGGGTTAAATGGTTTAACATGGATCCAGATAGCATGTGTCTCAGGGTTGGGTTAGACAGTTTAACATGGATCCAGATAGCATGTGTCTCAGGGTTGGGTTAGACGGTTTAACATGGATTCAGATAGCATGTGTCTCAGGGTCGGGTTAGACGTTGGTTTAACATGGATTCAGATAGCATGTGTCTCAGGGTTGGGTTTGACGGTTTAACATCGATCCAGATAGCATGTGTCTCAGGGTTGGGTTAGAAGAAAGTACACTATGAATCCAAGATAAATCAAATAAAGAATGATAGTAAAAAGCTTTGGAGCACATTAAATTAAATTCTGGGAAAAAGGCAAACCATCATTCATTGAAACCAATGGCTCACTCATCACAGAACACACTGATATTAACTACTTTAATGATTTTTTTCATTGGCAAGATTAGCAAATTTAGGCATAACATGACAGGAACAAATGCTGACACTACACATCCAAGTACATCTGACCACATTCTGAAAGACAAGCATTGTCTTTCAAATTTTCAAATTCCGTAAAATTATTGCTGGGTATCAACAATGACAAGCCACTGGGGTCTGACAACATGGATGGAAAATGACTGAGGATAATAGTGGACGATATTGCCACTCCTATTTGCAACATCTTCAATTTAAGCCTACTAGAAAGTGTGTGCCCTCAGGCCTGGAGGGAAGCTAAAGTCATTCCGCTACCTAAGAATAGTAAAGACTTTATTGACTCAAATCAAATCAAATTTTATTAGTCACATGCGCCGAAGACAACCTTACAACCTTCGCCTTACAGTGAAATGCTGACTTACTAGCCCCTAACCGACAGCGCAGTTTCAAAAAGTGCGGATAATAATTTAAGTAATAAGTAATTAAAGAGGAACAGTAAAATGTAACAATATATACAGGGGGGTGTGGAGGCTATATACAGGGTATTACGGTACAGAGTCAATGTGGAGGCAAAATACAGGGGGGTTGGAGGCTATATACAGGGTATTACGGTACAGAGTCAATGTGGAGGCAAAATACAGGGGGGTGTGGAGCCTATATACAGGGTGTTACGGTACAGAGTCAATGTGGAGGCTATATACAGGGGGTACCGGTACAGAGTCAATGTGTGGGGGCACCGGTTAGTCGAGGTAGTATGTACATGTAGGTAGAGTTATTAAAGTGACTATGCATAGATGACAACAGAGTGGCAGTGGTGTGGAGAAGGGGGGGGGGCAATGTGAATAGTCTGGGTAGCCATTTTACTAGATGTTCAGGAGTCTAATGGCTTGGGGGTAGAAGCTGTTAAGAAGCCTGTTGGACCTAGACTTGACGCTCCGGTACCGCTTGCTGTGTTACCAGAGAGAACAGGCTATGACTAGGTTGGCTGGAGTCTTTGACCATTTTTAGGGCCTTCCTCTGACAACGCCTGGTATTGAGGTCTTGGATGGCAGGAATCTTGGCCACAGTTATGTACTGGGGAGTTAACAGTTTATTTAACCAGTTAGGCCAGTTGAAAACAAGTTCTCATTTACAACTGCGACCTGGCCAAGACAAAGCAAAGCAGTGCGACACAAACAACGACACAGAGTTACACATGGAATAAACAAACGTACAGTCAATAACACAATAGAAAAATATATATACAGTGTGTGCAAATGAGGTAAGATTAGGCAGTTAAGGCAATAAATAGGCCGTAGTGGCGAAGTAATTACAATTTAGCAATTAATCACTAGAGTGCAGAAGATGAATGTGCAAGTAGAGATAGTGGGGTGCAAAGGAGTAAAAAAAGAAATAACAACATGGGGATGAGGTAGTTGGATGGGCTATTTACAGATTGGCTATGTACAGGTGCAATGATCTCTGAGCTGCTCTGACAGCTGATGCTTAAAGTTAGTGAGGGAGATATGAGTCTCCAGCTTCAGTGATTTTTGCAATTCATTCCAGTCATTGTCAGCAGAGAATTGGAAGGAAAGGCAGCCAAAGTAGGAATTGGCTTTGGGGGTGGCCAGTGAAATGTACCTGCTGGGTGTTGCTATGGTGACCAGTGGGCTGGGATAAGGCGGGTCTTTACCTAGCAAAGACTTGTAGATGACCTGGAGCCAGTGGGTTTGGAGACGAATATGAAGCGAGGGCCAGCCAGCAAAAGCATACAGGTCGCAGTGGTGGGTAGTATATGGGGCTTTGGTGACAAAACGGATGGCACTATGATAGACTACATCCAATTTGCTGAGTAGAGTGTTGGAGGCTATTTTGTAAATGACATCACCGAAGTCAAGGATTGGTAGGATAGTCAGTTTTACGAGGCTATGTTTGGCAGCATAAGTGAAGGAGGTTTTGTTGCGAAATAGGATGCCAACTAGATTTAATGTTGGATTGGAGATGCTTAATGTGAGTCTGGAAGGAGAGTTTACAGTCTAACCAGACACCTCAGTATTTGTAATTGTCCACATATTCTTAGTCAGAACTGCCCAGAGTAGTGATTATGGAAGGGCGGGCAGGTGCGGGCAGCGATTGTTTGAAGAGCATGCATTTAGTTTTACTTGTATTTAAGAGCAGTTGGAGGCCACGGAAGGAGAGTTGTATGGCATTGAAGGTCATCTGTAGGTTTGTTAACACAGTGTCCAAAGAAGGGCCAGATGTTTACAGAATGGTGTTGTCTGCATAGAGGTGGATCAGAGAATCACCAGCAACAAGAGCGACATCATTGATGTATACAGAGAGAAGAATCGGCCCGAGAATTGAACCCTGTGGCAACCCCATAGAGACTGCCAGAGATCCGGACAACAGACCCTCCGGTTTGACACACTGAACTCTGTCTGAGAAGTAGTTGGTGAACCAGGTGAGGCAGTCATTTGAGAAAATAAGGCTGTTGAGTCTGCCAATAAGAATTTGGTGATTGACAGAGTCGAAAGCCTTGGTCAGGTCGATGTGAACAGCGGCACAGTATTGTCTTTTATCGATGGCGGTTATGATATCGTTTAGGACCTTGAGCATGGCTGAGGTGCACCCATGACCAGCTCTGAAACCAGATTGCATAGCGGAGAAGGTACGGTGGGATTCGAAATGGTCGGTGATCTGTTTGTTAAATAGGCTTTCGAAGACCTTAGAAAGGCAGGGTAGGATAGATATAGGTCTGTAACAGTTTGGGTCCAGATTGTCTAGCCCAGCTGATTTGTAGGGGTCCAGATTTTGCAACTCTTTCAGAATGCCAGCTATCTGTATATGGATGAAGGAGAAATGGGGGAGGTTTGGGCAAGGTGTTGTGGGGGTGCAGGGCTGTTGACCGGGGTAGGGATAGCCAGGTGGAAAGCATGGCCAGCCGTAGAAAAATGCTTTTTGAAATTCTCAATTATCGTGGATTTATCGGTGGTGACAGTGTTTCCTAGCCTCAGTGCAGTTGGCAACTGGGAGGAGGTGCTCTTATTCTCCATGGACTTTACAGTGTCCCACAACGTTTTGGAGTTTGTGCTACAGGATGCAAAATTCTGTTTGAAAAAGCTTTCCTGTCTTCCTGTGTATATTGGTTCCTAACTTCTCTGCAAAGTTGCACATGGTGGGGGCTTTTCGATACTAATGTGGTACGCCACAGGATGTTTTTGTGCTGGTCAAGGGCAGTCAGGTCTGGAGTGAAGCAAGGGCTATATTTGTTCCTGGTCCAACATTTTTTGAACGGGGCATGCTTATTTAAGATGGTGAGGAAAGCACTTTTAAAAATAACCAGGCATCCTCTACTGACGGAATGAAGTCAATATCACTCCAGGATACCCGGTTCAGGTCTATTAGAAAGGCCTGCTCGCTGAAGTGTTTTTGGGAGCGTTTGACAGTAATGAGGGGTGGTCGTTAGACCTCAGACCCATTACTGACGCAGGCAATGAGGCAATGATCGCTGAGATCCTGGTTGAAGAGAGCAGAGGTGCATTTAGAGGGCAGGTTGGTCAGGATAATATCTATGAGGGTGCCCGTGTATACAGATTTAGGGTTGTACCTGATAGGTTCATTTGTGTGAGATTGAGGGCATCTAGCTTAGATTGTATGACGGCCGGGGTGTTAAGCATGTCCCAGTTTAGGTCACCTAACATTACGAGCTCTGAAGATAGATGGAGGGCAATCAATTCACATATGGTGTCCAGGGCACAGCTGGGGGCAAAAGGTGGTCTATAACAAGCGGCAACGGTGAGAGACTTGTTTCTGGAAAGGTGTATTTTTAGAAGTAGAAGCTCCATTTTTTTGTGCACAGACCTGGATAGTATGACAGATCTCTGCAGTAGATTGCAACTCCACCCCCTTTGGCAGTTCTATCTTGTCGGAAAATGTTATAGTTATGGATGGAAATTTCAGGATTTTTGGTGGACTTCCTAAGCCAGGATTCAGAAATTACTAGGATTGGCAGAGTGTGCTAAAAACAGTGCATAAAACAAACTTAGGGAGGAGGAGGCTTCTAATGTTAACATGCATGAAACAAGGCTTTTACGGTTACCAAAATCACAAATGAGAGTGCCTGGGGAATGGGAATGGAGCTAGGCGCTGGAGGATTTACCTGGATTAACCTCTACATCACCAGAGGAACAGAGGAGGAGTAGGATAAGGGTATGGCTAAATGCTATAAGAACTGGTTGTCTAGTGCGTTAGGAACAGAGAGTAAAAGGAGCAAGTTTCTGGGTGCGGATGAATAGGTTCAAGGCATGTACAGACAAGGGTATGGCAGGATGTGAATACAGTGGAGGTAAACCTAGGCATTGAGTGACGATGAGTGTTTTTTTCTCTAGAGACATCATTTAGACCAGGTGAGGTCACCGCATGTGTGGGAGGTGAAACATAAGGGTTAGCTAAGGTATATTGAGCAGGGACGGAGGCTCTACAGTGAAATAAGACAATAATCACTAACCAAAATAGCAATGTACAAGGCATATTGACATTAGGGAGAGGCATGCGTAGCCGGGTGATCATAGGGACCAGTGGGTAGCTAGGCGAGCTGGAGACATTGCGATTCAGACAGCTAGCGGACTGGGGCTAGCAGAAGGGCCTTAGGGGGACGTTGCGACGGAAGAGTCTGTTGTAGCCCCCTCAGACAGTTACGTCGGCAGACCAGTCATGTTGGATCGGCAGGGCTATGTAGGCAGTAAAAGGGTCCAGGCCAATTGGAAAAATGGGTATTGTTGCCCAAGAAATTGGCTGATGGTCCTCTTCAGCTAACAGTCCCATATGGCTCTATGTCGGATTACCCTCTGTAGTGTCTTACGGTCGGAGGCCGAGCACTTGCCATACCAGGAGGTGATGCAACCAGTCAGAATGCTCTTGATGGTGCAGCTGTAGAACCTTTTGAGAATCTGAGGGCCCATGCCAAATCATTTCAGTCTCCTGAGGGGGAATAGGTTTTGTCGAGCCCGCTTCACGACTGTCTTGGTGTGCTTGGACCATGTTAGTTTGTTGGTGATGTGGACACCAAGGAACTTGAAGCTCTCAACCTGCTCCACTGCAGCCCTGCTGATGAGAATGGGGGCATTCTCTGTCCTATTTTTCCTCTTTTTCCTATAGTCCACAATCATCTCCTTTGTCTTGATCACTTTGAGGGAGAGGTTGTTGTCCTGGCACCACACGGCCTGGTCTCTGACCTCCTTCCTATAGGATGTCTCGTTGTTGTCGGTGATCAGGCCTACCACTGTTGTCATTGGAAAATGTAATGATGGTGCTGGAGTCGTGCCTGGCCATGCAGTCATGAGTGAACAGGAAGTAAAGGAGGGGACTGAGCACCACCCCTGAGGGGCCCCTGTGTTGAGGATCAGTGTGGCGGATGTGTTGTTACCTACCCTCACCACCTGAGGGCGGCCTGTCAAGAAGTCCAGGATCCAGTTGCAGAGGGAGGTGTTTAGTCCCAGCGTCCTTAGCTTAATGATGAGCTTTCAAGGCACTATGGTGTTGAACGCTGAGCTGAAGTCTATGAATAGCATTCTCACCTAGGTGTTCCATCCAAGACTGCATCATCTGTGGATCTGTTTGGTCGGTATGCAAATTGGAGTGAGTCTAGGGTTTCTGGGATGATCGTGTTGATGTGAGCAATGACCAGCCTTTCAAAGCACTTCATGGCTACAGGCGTGAGTGCCATGGGCCGGTAGTTATTTAGGCAGGTTATCTTAGTGTTCTTGGGCACAGGCACTATGGTGGTCTGCTTAAAACATGTTGGTATTACAGACTTGGACAGGGAGAGGTTGAAAATGTCAGTGACGACACTTGCCAGTTGGTCAGCGCATGCTCGCAGTACACGTCCTGGTAATCCGTCTGGCCCTGTGGCCTTGTGAATGTTGACCTGTCTAAAGGTCTTACTCACATCGGTTGCGGAGAGCATGATCACACAGTCGTCCAGAACATCTGATGGTCTCTTGCATGTTTTAGTGTTTTTGGGTCAGGGGGTCAGAGAATTGAGGGTCAGGGCTTTGTGATGGCCACTCCAATACCTTGATTTTGTTGTCCTGAAGCCATTTTGCCACAACTTTGGAAGTATGCTTGGGGTCATTGATCATTTAGAAGACCCATTTGCGACCAAGTTTAAAGTTTTAGGATGTTCAAAGTTTCAGATATTTTATTATATCCCCACCCTGATCTGTACTTCTCCACAACTTTGTCCCTGACCTGTTTGGAGAGCTCCTTGGTCTTCATGGTGTCGCTTGCTTAGTGGTGTTGCAGATTCTGGGGCATTTCAGAACAGGTGTATATATATTGAGATCATGTGACACTTAAATAAAGTCCACCTGTGTGCAATCTAACTAATTATGTGACTTCTGAAGGTAATTGGTTGCACCAGATCTTATTTAGGCACTTCATAGCAAAGGGGGTGAATACATATGCACGCACCACTTTTTCATTTGTATATATATATTTTTTTTTTATAAGTTATTTTTTTTCATTTCACTTCACCAATTTGGACTATTTTGTGTATGTCTGTTACAGGACATCCAAATAAAAATCCATTTCAATTACAGGTAGGAAAAACACCAAGGGGGATGAATACTTTTCCAAGGCACTGTATTTGGGCTGCAATTTCTGAGGTGCAGTTAACTCTAATGAATGTATCCCTTTTTTTCAACCAACGTTTTATATTTTGAAAAACAGAAGGAAAGGTATAGTAAGGCTTTCTCTTAAGTGGAGATATTCTCTCAACTGTTAATGTCCTCATTTGAATTCCATTCCGTCACTGTCACTTCTCCACTCAAGCTTAACATTATTGTCATCGATCGCCCACCAGGTGCCCTTGGAGAGTTTCTCAATGAGCTTGACACCTTGATAAGCTAATTTCCTGATGATGGCTCACCACTGTTTGTACTTAGCTACTTTAACCTCTCAATGTCTGCCTTCGATTCACTTCTTTCCAACTCTCCATTTCCCTTCCTTGACTCTTTTGACTTCACCCTTTCCCAGTCCCCTCCCACTCACAAAGCAGGCAATATGCTTGACCTCATCTTTACAAGAGGCTGTTCTCCTACTACTCTCACTGCAACCCCCCTCTGATCACTAATTTGTTTTCTTTTCTGTCTCCCTCTCCTTCAACCCTGAGCCACTCATCCCCTACCGAGTATGGTCATGCACCGTAGCAATCTACACTCTCTCACTCTCCCACTACTCTCTTCTCTTCTATCCTATCTCTCCCATCTACTAAATCCTTCTCCCTTTAACTTCCGGCGCCGACAGAGATGGCCGCCTCGCTTCGCGTTCCTAGGAAACTATGCAGTTTTTGTTTTTTTACGTGTTATTTCTTACACTAGTACCCCAGGTCATCTTAGGTTTCATTACATACAGCCGAGAAGAACTACTGAATATAAGACCAGCGTCAACTCACCATCAGTACGACCAAGAATATGTTTTTCGCGATGCGGATCCTGTGTTCTGCCTTACAACCAGTGTAACCGAGTGGATCACATGCAGCGACCAAAAAAAAAAACGACTCAGAAAAAGAGGGAAACGAAGCGGTCTTCTGGTCAGACTCCGGAGACGGGCACATCGTGCACCACTCCCTAGCATTCTTCTTGCCAATGTCCAGTCTCTTGACAACAAGGTTGATGAAATCCGAGCAAGGGTAGCATTCCAGAGGGACATCAGAGACTGTAACGTTCTCTGCTTCACGGAAACATGGCTAACTGGAGAGACGCAATCCGAAGCGGTGCAGCCAGCGGGTTTCTCCACGCATCGCGCCGACAGAAACAAACATCTTTCTGGTAAGAAGATGGGCGGGGGCGTATGCCTTATGACTAACGTGACATGGTGTGATGAAAGAAACATACAGGAACTCAAATCCTTCTGTTCACCTGATTTAGAATTCCTCAAAATCAAATGTAGACCGCATTATCTACCAAGAGAATTCTCTTCGATTATAATCACAGCCGTATATATCCCCCCCCAAGCAGACACATCGATGGCTCTGAACGAACTTTATTTAACTCTCTGCAAACTGGAAACGATTTATCCGGAGGCTGCATTCATTGTAGCTGGGGATTTTAACAAGGCTAATCTGAAAACAAGACTCCCTAAATTTTTTCAGCATATCGATTGCGCAACCAGGGGTGGAAAGACCCTGGATCATTGTTACTCTAACTTCCGCGACGCATATAAGGCCCTGCCCCGCCCCCCTTTCGGAAAAGCTGACCACGACTCCATTTTGTTGATCCCTGCCTACAGACAGAAACTAAAACAAGAAGCTCCCACGCTGAGGTCGTGGATTGATGGCAGCATTCGTGTGAAACTGAAGGCACGAACCACTGCTTTTAATCAGGGCAAGGTGTCTGGTAACATGACTGAATACAAACAGTGCAGCTATTCCCTCCGCAAGGCTATCAAACAAGCTAAGCGCCAGTACAGAGACAAAGTAGAATCTCAATTCAACGGCTCAGACACAAGAGGCATGTGGCAGGGTCTACAGTCAATCACGGACTACAGGAAGAAACCCAGCCCAGTCACGGACCAGGATGTCTTGCTCCCAGGCAGACTAAATAACTTTTGCCCGCTTTGAGGACAATACAGTGCCACTGACACGGCCTGCAACGGAAACATGCGGTCTCTCCTTCACTGCAGCCGAAGTGAGTAAGACATTTAAACGTGTTAACCCTCGCAAGGCTGCAGGCCCAGACGGCATCCCCAGCCGCGCCCTCAGAGCATGCGCAGACCAGCTGGCCGGTGTGTTTACGGACATATTCAATCAATCCCTATACCAGTCTGCTGTTCCCACATGCTTCAAGAGGGCCACTATTGTTCCTGTTCCCAAGAAAGCTAAGGTAACTGAGCTAAATGACTACCGCCCCGTAGCACTCACATCCGTCATCATGAAGTGCTTTGAGAGACTAGTCAAGGACCATATCACGTCCACCCTACCTGACACCCTTGACCCACTCCAATTTGCTTACCGCCCAAATAGGTCCACAGACGATGCAATCTCAACCACACTGCCCTAACCCATCTGGACAAGAGGAATACCTATGTGAGAATGCTGTTCATCGACTACAGCTCGGCATTCAACACCATAGTACCCTCCAAGCTCGTCATCAAGCTCGAGACCCTGGGTCTCGACCCCGCCCTGTGCAACTGGGTACTGGACTTCCTGACGGGCCGCCCCCAGGTGGTGAGGGTAGGCAACAACATCTCCTCCCCGCTGATCCTCAACACTGGGGCCCCACAAGGGTGCGTTCTGAGCCCTCTCCTGTACTCCCTGTTCACCCACGACTGCGTGGCCATGCACGCCTCCAACTCAATCATCAAGTTTGCGGACGACACAACAGTGGTAGGCTTGATTACCAACAACGACGAGACGGCCTACAGGGAGGAGGTGAGGGCCCTCGGAGTGTGCTGTCAGGAAAATAACCTCACACTCAACGTCAACAAAACTAAGGAGATGATTGTGGACTTCAGGAAACAGCAGAGGGAACACCCCCATCCACATCGATGGAACAGTAGTGGAGAGGGTAGCAAGTTTTAAGTTCCTCGGCATACACATCACAGACAAACTGAATTGGTCCACTCACACAGACAGCATCGTGAGGAAGGCGCAGCAGCGCCTCTTCAACCTCAGGAGGTTGAAGAAATTCGGCTTGTCACCAAGAGCACTCACAAACTTCTACAGATGCACAATCGAGAGCATCCTGGCGGGCTGTATCACCGCCTGGTATGGCAACTGCACCGCCCTCAACCGTAAGGCTCTCCAGAGGGTAGTGAGGTCTGCACAACGCATCACCGGGGGCAAACTACCTGCCCTCCAGGACACCTACACCACCCGATGCTACAGGAAGGCCATAAAGATCATCAAGGACATCAACCACCCGAGCCACTGCCTGTTCACCCCGCTGTCATCCAGAAGGCGAGGTCAGTACAGGTGCATCAAAGCTGGGACCGAGAGACTGAAAAACAGCTTCTATCTCAAGGCCATCAGACTGTTAAACAGCCACCACTAACATTGAGTGGCTACTGCCAACACACTGTCAATGACACTGACTCTACTCCAGCCACTTTAATCATGGGAATTGATGGGAAATGATGTAAATATATCACTAGCCACTTTAAACAATGCTACCTTATATAATGTTACTTACCCTACATTGTTCTTCTCATATGCATACGTTGATACTGTACTCTATATCATCGACTGCATCCTTATGTAATACATGTATCACTAGCCACTTTAACTATGCCACTTGGTTTACATACTTATCTCATATGTATATACTGTACTCGATATCATCTACTGTATCTTGCCTATGCTGCTCTGTACCATCACTCATTCATATATCCTTATGTACATATTCTTTATCCCCTTACACTGTGTATAAGACAGTAGTTTTTTTGGAATTGTTAGTTAGATTACTTGCTTGTTATTACTGCATTGTGGGAACTAGAAGCACAAGCATTTCGCTACACTCGCATTAACATCTGCTAACCATGTGTATGTGACAAATAAAATTTGATTTGATTTGATTTGATTCTGTCTCCTGATTCTGCCTCTTCGACACTACTCTCCTTCCATTCTGAATCCTATGCCTTGCACTGTCCCCTTTCCTCAAGGCCGACTCGGCCCTCCCTCGTTCTCTGTAGCTGAGTGACTCATTGTGAGCTTACAGAACGGGGCTGCAGGCAACTGAGAGAAAATGGAGGAAATTGAAACTTCCAGAGGACCTACCATCCTTTCACTCCCTCCTCTCTACCTTCTCTTCCTCTGCATCTGCTGCTAAAGCCACTTTCTATCACTCTAAATGTCAAGCTTCTGCCTCTAACCCTAGGAAATTCTATTCCACCTACTCTTCCCTCCTTAATCCTCCACCCCCTCCCCCCTACCTCTGTGGACAACTTTGTCAACCACTTTGAAAAGAAGATTGATGACATCTGCTCATTTCCTCAGCCTATAGAGTCCACTGGCACCACTCACACAGAACTACCCTACTCCTCGATCTTTTCTTTCCTGATGGAATCCTGTCCGGCTGCCCAACAACCTGCCCGCTCGACCCAATCCCCTCCTCCCTTCACCATATCATCTCTCACTTTCCTCATCAACTCACCCTGACCACTGGCTGCGTCCCCTCTGACTTCAAAATGGCCTTATTTGCTCCCCTCCTCAAGAAACCAACACAACTTATCTGACGTCAAACTACAGACCTGTATCCCTTTCTTTTCTTTCCAAAACACTTGAGGATCCTGTCTCTGACCAACTCTCTCGCTATCGCTCTCAGAATGATCTTCTTGACCCTAACCAGTCAGGCTTCAAGACAGGTCACTCAACCGAGACTTCGTTCTTCTCTGTCACGGAGGCTCTCCTCACTGCCAAAGCTGACTCTCTCTCCTCTGTTCTCATCCTCATAGATCTATCCACTGCCTTTGGCACCATGAACCATCAGACCTCCTCCCCACCCATTCATTTCTATGTGAAGTCTCAACAGCGCATTGAAGCCAAATGAAGTCTGTTAAAGTGATACTCCAGAACTTTTGTATAATTTCAGCCAGTAGTTTTGAAAGTGGCGCCCATTTCACATACTGTAGTTTATAAGCATTTCGCTACACTCGCAATAACATCTGCTAACCATGTGTATGTGGCCAATAACATCTGCTGACCATGTGTATGTGGCCAATAACATCTGCTGACCATGTGTATGTGGCCAATAACATCTGCTGACCATGTGTATGTGGCCAATAACATCTGCTGACCATGTGTATGTGGCCAATAACATCTGCTAACCATGCGTATATGACAAAAAACATCTGCTAACCATGTGGCCAATAACATCTGCTAACCATGTGTATGTGGCCAATAGCATTTGATTTGATGTATTTTGTTGTAGTTGTGCAATTCATATGTTATGTTACGAATCTAATTAGTATCATAGATATGAATTTGCTTAAAAACCTCTTTGGGCTAAGCGTACCGCTAGTGACCCACCTCGACAACATCCAGTGAAATTGCAGAGCGCAAAATTCAAAATAGAAAATTGGTAATATTAAACATTCATGAAAATACAAGTGTCTTACATCGTTCCAGGTCCCAGCTACATAACAAATGGTCGTTTTGTTCGATGTTTATATCCCAAAAAAATCCAGTTTAGTTGGCACGCGTGATTCAGTAATATACCGGTTTCCCTCGTTCAAATGAATCCCAAAAGTTACAAATAAAATTAGTCCAAACAAGTCAAACAATGTTTCTTATCAATCCTTAGGTACCCTAATATATAAATAAACGATACAATTTAAGACCGAGAATAGTATCTTCATTACCAGAGATAAATAACGAAGTGCGCGCCCTCATCCACGCGCGCCACAGACTACAGTCCAAATGAGAGTCACCTAGAAATACTACAAATTATTTGGTCAAAAAACAAGCCTGAAACACTTTCTAAAGACAATTGACATCTGATGGAAGCCCTAGGAACTACAATCTCGGAGCTATTCCATTGATTTTCCCATAGACAGCCATTTCAATGAGTGGTGAGCTGTTCACTCTGGGTGTCATGCTCTGACCTTAGAGAGCCTTTTTATTTCTCTATTTGGTTAGGTCGGGGTGTGATTTGGGTGGGCATTCTAGTTTTTCTATTTCTTTGTTGGCTGGGTATGGTTCCCAATCAGAGGCAACTATCTATCGTTGTCTCTGATTGGGATCATACTTAGGCATCCTTTTTTCCACCTTTTAGTTTGTGGGATCTTGTTTGTGTTTAGTTGCTTTCTGCACTGCATGTAGCTTTAAGTTCGTTTTGTATTTTGTTGTTTTTTCGGTGTCATTTAAATAAAATGTACGCCTACCCCGTTACACCTTGGTCCAATCCATCTCTAAACAATCGTGACACTGGGATTCCTCGCTACTGAGACATTCCAGAGGGAAATGAGTGACAGGTCGGGTATATCACAGCCATCATTCAGCCTCATCCTGCCACAAGTGATCGAAGCGAATCTATGTATTGTCCACGAGATACATTAGTTTCCCATTTGCACGCCTGTTCATGGGCTGTATCAAAGCCCGAGTTTGTCCGCTCATTTAATTTCCCAGGGGTCATAGGTGCAGTTGACTGCACGCATATTGCCTTACGCGCACCATCTGTAGATGAACACATAAATGTTAACAGGAAGAATTTCCATTCATTGAATGTTCATCTGCGATGCCCGTATGCAACTACTCAATGTATGCTGGAAGTGGCCAGGGTCTCGGCACGGCTCATTCATTCTGCGCCACAGCAGAGTAGGCCTGCGTCTAGAAGCTGGTGAGAGTGGAGGCGGTGGCTTTTCTGTGAGTTCTTTAAAAACAAGTATATAATAGCCTATTAACCGTGCAAAATAATGTAACACAACAGTTCTACCCTATTAGGTGACTTGGCTTCTCACTTCCTATGCCGATCCCCGAACAGCAGAGGAAATGCGTTGCAATTTGGCACACAGCAGAACAAGGTCGGTTGTGGAGAGTACCATCAGACTGCTGAAGGGCAGGTGCCATCAATTTTAAGTTAATTTTAGATTTATAGATCACAGGTGCATAAGTTACAAATGGGCTTCGTAGGTTTTTTTCTGCTCAGTATCTTTTATGAATCGAACGTAAGCACAACATCGGAAATGATCTTACGACTAAGTTCAAGTATAAATCTAGGAACATTTTCATGAATGAGGCCCCTGGTGTCTTATTGGTATCAAGATTGTCTTCAATACATTTTATTTTATTTACACGAAGACTGACCATGAAGATCGCCATCCTTCCATTCACTATAATTGGGATCCTATTTCTGTAAACAATGCCAGCAGTGCCGCGGTCGGCCTTGAACTTCGTGGCTTCAATGAGCAGGGTCAGTCGCTCTCCGTTGCCTCACATTCATAACATCCTGCTTATTATGCTAGACAAACAGACAGTTCTGTCCTTAGTGGACTTGGCTACAGTAGTAGATAGAATCAATACTAACATCCATTGACTATTGTATGAAGATGAGGAGAGACAGTGAGTAAGATCCTTTATTAACACAGAGACAAGGGTCATGAGGAGGACAGTAGGTTATTATTTTCAATGAACAAAAAACACCTTTTATAAGGTAGCTCTCACAGCGATCTTTGACATCATTGTCACCTTCTTTAGCTTCCTACTTTGCCTTCCTTCCGTGTCATTTCAGCCTATACAAATCTGATTCTATGGACAAACTGGGAGTAAATGCCACCAGAAGTAAGCTTGTGTGTGTGTGTGTGTGTGTGCGCACACACACCATTGTGTCAGTGTGTTATGTGTCCAGGCCTGATGCTGTGTGTCAGACAGACAGAACCAGTTTCAGGCTCGGCTCACATAAACACACTAAAGACACAGGGCTATACAGAAACACAATGAGAAGGCGTCCCCTATACAGTGCACTACTTGACCAGGGCCCTTGGGGTATAGGGGGCCATTTGGGATGCCTACACAAACTGCCTGCTGGGCCTTTACTTCCTCAACCCTCCAGTCTTCTCTGACCTCTGCTGTAATATGTTGTGGTTGTCTAACACTTCTACATTTTGGCAAGTTCAAATTTTAGTACAATGTATTTCTAAAGTTTAACCCACAGTAATGTTGTAGCAGGTAAGAGAGTAACAGCTGAAAGCAGCAGACAGAGAAGTCAACCATCTCCTGGTTGGACCAAACATCCTTACATCTACAAACACAGACGACAAACCAAGCAACAACAACAGTAGAGTATGACACTATTATCCTTCTGAAGGGTGAAACTCCCAGCTGTTTATCCCAGTGCTGACAGAGACAGATGGAGAGCAATCCATGATTCTTTCCAGGTTCATCATTTAGATTCAACACATCAGTATAGACATGGTGAACTGGAACAAATCTTTATCTCCTGTTCTCTGTTTACCATCATGCACTGGGGTAAAGAGCTTTGGAGATCGCCCTGTCATCCTTCAGCCTATTATAACTATTCCTCCCATTCCAACCCATCTACTCTTTCTTCTTCTCTTCCTCTGGGATGTAGACGGACACAGTGAACTCTCCTGCCTCAGTTCCATACTTGTTCTTCACCAGGAGTGCGTACTTCCCTGAGTCGGTCGTGGTTACCGCCGCGATGGTGATGCTGGCGAACTTGCCGTGTTCAAACTTGAGGGCGTAGCGTTCATCAGACACCAGCTCTCTGTCGTTCTTCATCCAGGTGACCTCGGGTGCAGGGTCACCCCACACGTTGCCTGTCAGGTTCAGAGACTGGAGAAGTGGGGAGGCATGATGTCAGCACAATATTAAACACAGTTCCCTAAGAAACATATTCACATACAGACACGGAGGGAAGAAGTGGGAAGTGAGAGCAAGCGTGAAAGACGGAGAGATATGGTGAGTGTGAGAGAGAGATATGTGGGAAGTGAGAGTGAACGTGAGAGACAGAGAGCGATAGTGAGTGTGAGAGACAGAGGGAGAGAGAGATGTGGGAAGTGAGAGCGCTAGAGAGAGACTTGCTTTGGCAATGTAAACACATGGTTCCCATGCCAATAAAGCCCTTTGAGAGATCCTTGTTACCTTGCCCTCCTGGATAGTGACCACATCTGGCAGACCTCCCACAACCCGGGCACGGTCTGCAATACAGGATGATCAATGTTAACAGGCAAGGGCACACAGTGTGCCATTCAGAGCCTCCTCCCTCCAGCCCAGAGCAGGAAGAGAGCAGAGAAGATGTTTCATAATATTGGAGAATATAAATAGCCACTCACTTCTCTCTGCAATGGCAGCAGCCCTGAGGAAGACAGACAGCGAGACAGACACAGGGTCAGGAATAACAACAACTACATCCACTGTTTCCGTCTGTCTGACAGAACAAGAGTTCCACACTTCATAATGAGAGAGCTAAAAGTCTGGTGTAGAGTTATTGAACTTACTTCAGCCTCTGGAACTCTACGAAGGCTTCCTCCCAGGCTGCAATGACAAACAACTCATTAGTGACCAGCTGCTAAACGGCACTTAAACCCAGCGTTCAGCCTTCAGATGAAAGAAGCAGCACGCGAATGTCAGCTTGGGAGACAGTTATCATATCCTGGGCTGAAATAATGGCATTCAGAGCAGTCTGTTTACAGGAGTCTGTTGTATTCATTACTCTGGGGTTGATTACAACTTCCGGACTTGTCTCTGTGCTGTCTGTTGCAACTTGGCTACCTGCCAAACGTTTTGGTTTTTACTTTTGATTAAATGGTTATTAAAACTCTGCATTTAACATATTTACCTTTTATTGAACTTTTTCACACTGGACATGGTTCTATAGGACCTCCACCAGCTGAAAAAGCATAGTGTCAATATTATTAATATTAACCCTATGCAGTCGCTGTATCCATAATATACAGGAGAACTATTGGCTTATGATGAGGATAGATGTGTTGCCTGCACAGCTTCAGATGCAATCACTAGGCGAGGGACATTTAAGTGTAGGAAAGGATGAAACAGCATCTGTGCCACCAGTAAGTACAGATAGCAGTATAAATCCCCTCGCACGGTCCCCGCAGCCGGACAATCTTCTCAAGGCTTCTGGAAAGAAATGCTATTGGCATACTTAAGCAGTGTCGCTCATTCAACCGACAGAAACTTTCAACCGGTTCTCGCCATTAAGCAACGAGTCGGGGTCAGACACTGAGCCTTCTCAGGTCTCTCCGCCACCCGTTACAGGGTCTGAGCCGCCAAAGCTTCCCACCATTGGCTCTGACAAATTGAAAACCCTAGTCATTGGTGACTCCATTACCCACAGTATTAGACTTAAAAATAATCATCCAGCGATCGTACACTGTTTACCAGGGGGCAGGGCTAACGACGTTAAGGCTAATCTGAAGATGGTGCTAGCTAAAGCTAAAACTGGTGAGTGTAGAGAGTATAGGGATATTGTTATCCACGTTGGCACCAACGATGTTAGGATGAAACAGTCAGAGGCCACCAAGCACAACATAGCTTCATCGTGTAAATCAGCTAGAAAGAAGTCGGCATCGAGAAATTGTCTGTGGCCCCCTCCCAGTTAGGGGGAGTGATGAGCTCTACAGCAGAGTCTCAGAACTCAATTGCTGGTTGAAAACTGTTTTCTGCCCCTCCCAAAATATAGAATTTGTAGATAATTGTCCCTCCTTCTGGGACTCACCCACAAACAGGACCAAGCCTGGCCTGCTGAGGAGTGACGGACTCCATCCTAGCTAGAGGGGTGCTCTCATCTTATCTATGAACATAGACAGGGCTCTAACTCATTCAACAAGAGAGAATAGGTTTCACTTCAGCAGTGATAAATTAATGAACTTCTTCGATGAAAAAGATGATCATTAGAGAGCAAATTACGGATTCCACTTTGAATATGTCAATTTCTCCAAAGCTCCGTTGTCCTGAGGACCTAGGGTCAATAGAGACACTCAAGTTTTTTTTAATCCTTTATCTCTTGACACATTCATTAAAAATAGTCATGGCCTCTAAACCCTCAAGCTTCATACTGGACCCTATTCCAACTATATTATTGAAAGAACTGCTTCCTGTGCTTGGCCCTCCTATGTTGAACATAATAAATGGCTCCTTATCCTCTGGTTGTGTACCAAAATTACTAAAAGTGGCAGTAATAAAGCTTCTCTTGAAAAAGCCAAACATTTACCCGGAAAATGTAAAACAAACTACTGGCCTTTATCGAATCTCCCATTCCATTAAGAAAAAGCTGTTGCGCTGCAACTCACTGCCTTCCTGAAGACAAATAATGTACACAAAATGCTTCGGTCTGGTTTTAGACCCCATCATAGCACTGAGACTGCACTCGTGAAGGTGGTAAATTACCTTTTAATGGTGTCAAACCAAGGCTCTGCATCTGTCCTGATTCTAGACCTTAGTGTTGCTTTTCACACTGTCGATCGCCACATTCTTTTGGAGAGATAGGAAACAGTAATAGGTCTACACTGACAAGTTCTGGCCTGGTTTAGAGCTTATCTGTCGGAAAGATATCAGTTTGTCTCTGTGGATGGTTTGTCCTCTGCCAAATCAATTGTACGTTTCGGCATTCCTCAAGGTTCCGTTTTAGGACCACTATAGTTTTCACTATATATTCTACCTCTTGGTGATGTCATTCGGAAACACAATGTCAACTTTCACTGCTATGCGGACATTGATTAAACATGGTGAAGCCGCAAAATTACCTGCCCTGGAAGTCTGTGTTTCGGACATAAGGAAGTATATTGGCGGAAAATGTTTTACTTTTAAACTCGAACAAAACAGAGATGCTAGTTCTAGGTCCCAAAAAACTATATTAGACTACTGCAATTCTGTACTCTCCGGCTACCCGGATGAAGTGCTAAATAAACTTCAGTTAGTGCTAAACATGGCTGCTAGAATCTTGACTAGAACCAAAAATAGTTGATCATATTACTCCAGTGCTAGCCTCTCTACATTGGCTTCCTGTTAGCAAGGGCAGTTCGTCGCTCCAGTGCCCTAGCCCTGTCTCTGCCTGGCCAGCTCTCCTCTCTCCACTGGGATTCTCTGCCTCTGACCCTAATACGGGGGCTGAGTCACTGGCTTACTAGTGCTCCTCCATGCCGTCCCTAGGAGGGGTGAGTCACTTGAGTGGGTTGAGTCAGACGTGATCTTCCTGTCCAGTTTTGCGCCCCCTCTGGCTTGTGCGGTGGAGGAGATCTTCGTGGGCTATACTCAGCCTTGTCTCAGGGTAGTAAGTTGGTGGTCTGTTGATATCCCTCTAGTGGTGAGGGGGCTGTGCTTTGGCAAAGTAGGTGGGGTTATATCCTGAGGGGTTGGCCCTGTCGTGGGTATCGTCGGCCCACCCCTGTCTCAGCCTCCTGTATCTATGCTGCAATAGTCTATGTGCCGGGGTGCTAGGATATGTCTGTTATATCTGGCATAAATCCTCTTATCTAGTGTCCTGTGTGAATTTAAGTATGTTCTCTCTAATTCCCGGAGGACCTGAGCCCTAGGATCATGCCTCAGGACTACCTGGCCTGATGACTCCTTGCTGTCCCCAGTCCACCTGGTTGTGCTGCTGCTCCAGTTTCAACTGTTCTGCCTGTGGCTATGGAACCCTGACCTCTTCACCGGACGTGCAACCTGTCCCGGACCTGCTGTTTTCGAATCTCTTTCTCTACTGCACCTGCTGTCTCGACCTCTGAATGCTCGGGTATGAAAAGCCAACTGACATTTACTCCTGAGGTACTGACCTGTTGCACCCTCTATAACCACTGTGATTATTATTTGACCCTGCTGGTCATCTATGAACGTTTGAACATCTTGAAGAACAATCTGGCCTTAAATGGCCGAGTACTCTTAAAATTTCCACCCTGCAAAGACAGTAGAGGACTGGCCATCCCTCATAGCCTGGTTCCTCTCTAGGTTTATTCCTAGGTTCCTGCCTTTCTAGGGAGTTTTTCCTAGCCACCGTGCTTCTACATCTGCATTGCTTGCTGTTTGGGGTTTTCGGCTGGGTTTCTGTACAGGACTTTGTGACATCTGATGTTGTAAAAGGGGCTTTATAAATACATTTGATTTCTACGAAACCAGCGATCCACACCAATAATATGGCTCTGCTGTCAAGAGAGGGGTCGCTAAAATGTTTTGCTCGCAAAGTGGCGGGGTCGCCCAACAAAATTTCACTTAGGCCCCCCAAAATGCTTGCGCTGGCTCTAACTTCATATGTGGGTTTAGATGAAGGTATAGATGTGGGTACGGATGTGGGTACGGATGTGGGTTTAGATGTGGGTTTAGATGTGGGTTTGGATGTCGGTACAGATGTGGGTTTATATGTGGGTTTGGATGTGGGTACGGTTGTGGGTTTAGATGTGGGTATGGATGTGGGTACGGATGTGGGTTTGGATGTGGGTATGGATGTGGGTACGGATGTGGGTACGGATGTGGGTTTGGATGTGGGTATGGATGTGGGTACGGATGTAGGTTTAGATGTGGGTTTGGTGGGGGTACGGATGTGGGTACGGATGTGGGTTTGGATGTGGGTACAGATGTGTGTATGATGTGGGTTTGGATGTGGGTATGGATGTGTGTTTAGATGTGGGTTTATGTGGGGGGGGTGAAGGTATGGATGTGGGTACACAGAATCGTGGGCCACTGCGGCCCCTCATGATGAGTTCCTATGTTTTGTGGCCCCCACCACCATTAAAGTTGCCCGCACTAGATACTTGAAAAGGTTGACAGGTCAGACACAGCAGACTGGGGATGTGATGATGAAACCTCCTTCCTCAATCAATTTGTTTCTGTACATTTCTCTGTGTGTGTGTGTGTGTGTGTGTGTGTGTGTCGGTTCCTCACCTTGTCCAGACAGGTCACAGAACCTCTTAACCCCGTCCTTGCCGTCACAGATATTTATTGTGTATTTGCCCTTATCTTTCTCTGTGGGCTCATTCACCTTGAGCCACAGCTGCTCCCCGGTCACTCCACACTGGACTCTGTCAGAGTGGGCGATCTTTGCTTCCCTGCAGACAGATACACAGACAGACACACACACTGAGTCAACATGAGAACTCTATACATCCATAGATTTGTAGACATGGAGGTATCACTGGAACAGAGACATGAGGTAGGTAGATGGAGGTATCACTGGAACAGAGACATGAGGTAGGTAGATGGAGGTATCACTGGAACAGAGACATGAGGTAGGTAGATGGAGGTATCACTGGAACAGGGACATGAGGTAGGTAGATGGAGGTATCACTGGAACAGGGACATGAGGTAGGTAGATGGAGGTATCACTGGAACAGAGACATGAGGTAGGTAGATGGAGGTATCACTGGAACAGAGACATGAGGTAGGTAGATGGAGGTATCACTGGAACAGAGACATGAGGTAGGTAGATGGAGGTATCACTGGAACAGAGACATGAGGTAGGTAGATGGAGGTATCACTGGAACAGAGACATGAGGTAGGTAGATGGAGGTATCACTGGAACAGAGACATGAGGTAGGTAGATGGAGGTATCACTGGAACAGAGACATGAGGTAGGTAGATGGAGGTATCACTGGAACAGAGACATGAGGTAGGTAGATGGAGGTATCACTGGAACAGAGACATGAGGTAGGTAGATGGAGGTATCACTGGAACAGAGACATGAGGTAGGTAGATGGAGGTATCACTAAGACTCTGAAATGTCACCATATTTCTTCTATAGTGCGCTACCTCTGTTGTGCCTTGGAGCCACTAGGTAGTGGAGTAGGGAGCTATGGAGCCACTAGGTAGTGGAGTAGGGAGCTATGGAGCCACTAGGTAGTGGAGTAGGGAGCTATGGAGCCACTAGGTAGTGGAGTAGGGAGCTATGGAGCCACTAGGTAGTGGAGTAGGGAGCTATGGAGCCACTAGGTAGTGGAGTAGGAGCTATGGAGCCACTAGGTAGTGGAGTAGGGAGCTATGGAGCCACTAGGTAGTGGAGTAGGGAGCTATGGAGCCACTAGGTAGTGGAGTAGGGAGCTATGGAGCCACTAGGTAGTGGAGTAGGGAGCTATGGAGCCACTAGGTAGTGGAGTAGGGAGCTATGGAGCCTCTAGGTAGTGGAGTAGGGAGCTATGGAGCCTCTATGTAGGGAGCTATGGAGCCACTAGCATCCAGGACTTAGGATCAAGAGAGACGCTCAAGTGTTTTAGTACTATATCTCTTGACACAATGATGAAAATAATCATGGCCTCTAACCCTTCAAGCTGCATTCTGGACCCTATTCCAACTAAACTACTGAAAGAGCTGCTTCCTGTGCTTGGCCCTCCTATGTTGAACATAATAAGCGGCTCTCTATCCACCGGATGTGTACCAAACTCACTAAAAGTGGCAGTAATAAAGCCTCTCTCGAAAAAGCCAAACCTTGACCTATATCGAATCTTCCATTCCTCTCAATTTTTTTTGAAAAGGCTGTTGCGCAGCAACTCACTGCCTTCCTGAAGACAAACAATGTACAGTGCCTTGCGAAAGTATTCGGCCCCCTTGAACTTTGCAACCTTTTGCCACATTTCAGGCTTCAAACATAAAGATATAAAACTGTATTTTTTTGTGAAGAATCAACAACAGGTGGGACACAATCATGAAGTGGAACGACATTTATTGGATATTTCAAACAAATCAAAAACTGAAAAATTGGGCGTGCAAAATTATTCAGCCCCCTTAAGTTAATACTTTGTAGCGCCACCTTTTGCTGCGATTACAGCTGTAAGTCGCTTGGGGTAGGTCTCTATCAGTTTTGCACATCGAGAGACTGACATTTTTTCCCATTCCTCCTTGCAAAACAGCTCGAGCTCAGTGAGGTTGGATGGAGAGCATTTGTGAACAGCAGTTTTCAGTTCTTTCCACAGATTCTCGATTGGATTCAGGTCTGGACTTTGACTTGGCCATTCTAACACCTGGATATGTTTATTTTTGAACCATTCCATTGTAGATTTTGCTTTATGTTTTGGATCATTGTCTTGTTGGAAGACAAATCTCCGTCCCAGTCTTAGGTCTTTTGCAGACTCCATCAGGTTTTCTTCCAGAATGGTCCTGTATTTGGCTCCATCCATCTTCCCATCAATTTTAACCATCTTCCCTGTCCCTGCTGAAGAAAAGCAGGCCCAAACCATGATGCTGCCACCACCATGTTTGACAGTGGGGTTGTTGTGTTCAGGGTGATGAGCTGTGTTGCTTTTACGCCAAACATAACATTTTGCATTGTTGCCAAAAAGTTCAATTTTGGTTTCATCTGACCAGAGCACCTTCTTCCACATGTTTGGTGTGTCTCCCAGGTGGCTTGTGGCAAACTTTAAACTACACTTTTCATGGATATCTTTAAGAAATGGCTTTCTTCTTGCCACTCTTCCATAAAGGCCAGATTTGTGCAATATACAACTGATTGTTGTCCTATGGACAGAGTCTCCCACCTCAGTTGTAGATCTCTGCAGTTCATCCAGAGTGATCATGGGCCTCTTGGCTGCATCTCTGATCAGTCTTCTCCTTGTATGAGCTGAAAGTTTAGAGGGACGGCCAGGTCTTGGTAGATTTGTAGTGGTCTGATACTCCTTCCATTTCAATATTATCGCTTGCACAGTGCTCCTTGGGATGTTTAAAGCTTGGGAAATCTTTTTGTATCCAAATCCGGCTTTAAACTTCTTCACAACAGTATCTCGGACCTGCCTGGTGTGTTCCTTGTTCTTCATGATGCTCTCTGCGCTTTTAACGGACCTCTGAGACTATCACAGTGCAGGTGCATTTATACGGAGACTTGATTACACACAGGTGGATTGTATTTATCATCATTAGTCATTTAGGTCAACATTGGATCATTCAGAGATCCTCACTGAACTTCTGGAGAGAGTTTGCTGCACTAAAAGTAAAGGGGCTGAATAATTTTGCACGCCCAATTTTTAAGTTTTTGATTTGTTAAAAAAGTTTGAAATATCCAATAAATGTCGTTCCACTTCATGATTGTGTCCCACTTGTTGTTGATTCTTCACAAAAATACAGTTTTATATCTTTATGTTTGAAGCCTGAAATGTGGCAAAAGGTCGCAAAGTTCAAGGGGGTCGAATACTTTCGCAAGGCACTGTATATGAAATGCTTCAGTCTGGATTTAGACCCCATCATAGCACTGAGACTGCACTTGGGAAGGTGGTAAATGACCTTTTAATGGCATCAGACCGAGGCTCTGCATCTGTCCTCGTGCTCCTAGACCTTAGTGCTGCTTTTGATACCATCGATCACCACATTCTTTTGGAGAGATTGGAAACCCAAATTGGTCTACACGGACAAGTTCTGGCCCGGTTTAGATCTTATCTGTCGGAAAGATATCAGTTTGTCTCTGTGAATGGTTTGTCCTCTGACAAATCAACTGTAAATTTCGGTGTTCCTCAAGGTTCCGTTGTAGGACCACTATTGTTTTCACTATATATTTTACCTCTTGGGGATGTCATTCGAAAACATAATGTTAACTTTCACTGCTATGCAGATGAAACACAGCTGTACATTTCAATGAAACATGGTGAAGCCCCAAAATTGCCCTCGTTAGAAGCATGTGTTTCAGACATAAGTGGATGGCTGCAAACTTTCTACTTTTAAACTCGGACAAAACAGAGATGCTTGTTCTAGGTCCCAAGAAACAAAGAGATCTTCTGTTGAATCTGGCAATTAATCTTAATGGTTGTACAGTCGTCTCAAATAAATCTGTGAAGGACCTCGGCGTTACTCTGGACCCTGATCTCTCTTGTGAAGAACATATCAAGACCATTTCAAGGACAGCTTTTTTCCATCTACGTAACATTGCAAAAATCAGAAACTTTCTGTCCAAAAATGATGCAGAAAAATTAATCTATGCTTTTGTCACTTCTAGGTTAGACTACTGCAATGCTCTACTTTCCGGCTACCCGGATAAAGCACTAAATAAACTTCAGTTAGTGCTAAATACGGCTGCTAGAATCCTGACTAGAACCAAAAAATGTGATCATATTACTCCAGTGCTAGCCTCTCTACACTGGCTTCCTGTCAAAGCAAGGGCTGATTTCAAGGTTTTACTGCTAACCTACAAAGCATTACATGGGCTTGCTCCTACCTATCTCTCTGATTTGGTCCTGCCGTACATACCTACACGTACGCTACGGTCACAAGACGCAGGCCTCCTAATTGTCCCTAGAATTTCTAAGCAAACAGCTGGAGGCAGGGCTTTCTCCTATAGAGCTCCATTTTTATGGAACGGTCTGCCTACCCATGTCAGAGACGCAAACTCGGTCTCAACCTTTAAGTCTTTACTGAAGACTCATCTCTTCAGTGGGTCATATGATTGAGTGTAGTCTGGCCCAGGAGTGGGAAGGTGAACGGAAAGGCTCTGGAGCAACGAACCGCCCTTGCTGTCTCTGCCTGGCCGGTTCCCCTCTTTCCACTGGCCTCTAAACCTATTACAGGGGCTGAGTCACTGGCTTACTGGGGCTCTCTCATATCGTCCCTGGGAGGGGTGCGTCACCTGAGTGGGTTGAGTCACTGATGTGATCATCCTGTCTGGGTTGGCGTCCCCCCCTTGGGTTGTGCCGTGGCAGAGATCTTTGTGGGCTATACTCAGCCTTGTCTCAGGATGGTAAGTTGGTGGTTGAAGATATCCCTCTAGTGGTGTGGGGGCTGTGCTTTGGCAAAGTGGGTGGGGTTATATCCTTCCTGTTTGGCCCTGTCCGGGGGTGTCCTCGGATGGGGCCACAGTGTCTCCTGACCCCTCCTGTCTCAGCCTCCAGTATTTATGCTGCAGTAGTTTGTGCCAGGGGGCTAGGGACAGTTTGTTATATCTGGAGTACTTCTCCTGTCCTGTGTGAATTTAAGTGTGCTTTCTCTAATTCTCTCTTTCTCTCTTTCTTTCTCTCTCGGAGGACTTGAGCCCTAGGACCATGCCTCAGGACTACCTGACATGATGACTCCTTGCTGTCCCCAGTCCACCTGGCCGTGCTGCTGCTCCAGTTTCAACTGTTCTGCCTTATTATTATTATTGGACCATGCTGGTCATTTATGAACATTTGAACATCTTGGCCATGTTCTGTTATAATCTCCACCCGGCACAGCCAGAAGAGGACTGGCCACCCCACATAGCCTGGTGCCTCTAGGTTTCTTCCTAGGTTTTGGCCTTTCTAGGGAGTTTTTCCTAGCCACCGTACTTCTACACCTGCATTGCTTGCTGTTTGGGGTTTTAGGCTGGGTTTCTGTACAGCACTTTGAGATATCAGCTGATGTACAAAGGGCTATATAAATACATTTGATTTGATTTGACTAGGTGGTGGAGTATGAAGGGAGCCACTAGGTAGTGGAGTAGGGAGCTATGGAGCCACGAGGTAGTACAGTAGGGGGCTATGGAGCCGCAAGGTAGTGGAGTAGGGAGATAGGTAGTGGAGTAGGGGGCTATGGAGCCACTAGGTAGTGGAGTAGGGGGCTATGGAGCCACTAGGTAGTGGATTAGGGGGCTATGGAGCCACTAGGTAGTGGTATTAGGGGCTATGGAGCCACTAGGTAGTGGTATTAGGGGGCTATGGAGCCACTAGGTAGTGGAGTAGGGGGCTATGGAGCCACTAGGTAGTGGAGTAGGGGGCTATGGAGCCACTAGGTAGTGGAGTAGGGGGCTATGGAGCCACTAGGTAGTGGAGTAGGGGGGGCTATGGAGCCACTAGGTAGTGGAGTAGGGGCTATGGAGCCACTAGGTAGTGGAGTAGGGAGCTATGGAGCCACTAGGTAGTGGAGTAGGGAACTATGGAGCCACTAGGTAGTGGAGTAGGGAACTATGGAGCCACTAGGTAGTGGAGTAGGGAACTATGGAGCCACTAGGTAGTGGAGTAGGGAACTATGGAGCCACTAGGTAGTGGAGTAGGGAACTATGGAGCCACTAGGTAGTGCAGTGATTGTCTTTTACAGCCTGCCCACTTCGAGCTCCTCCTTGTGGTAGGGTTCGGGTAGGGAGACATTGGGTCCAGAGTCTTACTTGTGCAGCCAGCCGACTTGGAGGTCCTCCATGTGATAGGTGATCAAGGAGTAGAGGACGATACCATGTTCTGTACTCTTCACACTGATCTCAGTTGATGAGTTGGCTGGAGGAGACAACGCAGATTGAATAATGAACAATTATGTTTATTATCCTATCATATTGTATACTTAAGCAATAAGGAACAAGGGTGTGTGGTATAAACTGGTTACCAACGTAATTAGAACAATACAAATATTTTTTGGGTCATACCCATGGTATATGATCTGATATACCACAGCCTTCAGCCAATCAGCATTGAGGGGTCGAACCACCCGGTTTATAGAACACAATGTTCCACATGCAGTGTATCTGTTTAATAACATGTAGATGATGAGACTCACCAATCACCCTGAACAGTTCGTTTAGCACAGTTTGGTAACCTGGAACAGATTACAGTCATTACTAGTCGTCAACAATAGTCACAGTAATGGACAAAGTTTGACCTTGGAGAGATACATAGGTATTTTAGAACACAGTAGAGCCATGACAGAGGTTATCTAAGACACAATGGAAACATGACAGAGGTGTTCTAGAACACAGTAGAGCCATGGCAAAGGTGTTCTAGAACACAGTAAAGCCATGGCAAAGGTGTTCTAGAACACAGGAGAGCCATGACAGACGTATTCTAGAACATAGTGGTACCTAGCTCTCAAACTCCAGGCAGCATTCTGCCTTCTCTCTATAGTTTCCAGCCATTAGTTTGCCCATGACTACCTCATGTGAACTACAATCCCGACGCTGTGTTTTAACGTTTAGAAACGTCAATAATCATCGCTTGCGATACTGCTTCTGAAACATATGGCCCTCCAGCCACCCTAGTCATAGACTGTTCTCTCTGCTACCACACGCCAAGTGGTACCAGAGCGCCAAGTCTAGGTCCAAGAGGCTTCTACCCCTGAACATCTAATCAAATGGCCACCCAGACAATTTGCATTGCCCCCCACCTCTCTTTTACACTGCCGCTGCTCTCTGTTATTTTTTATGCAATTTAATAACTGTACCTACATGTACATATTACCACATTTACTCTGTACTGGTAGCCCCTGTATATAGCCTCCCTATTGTTAATTTATTGTTGCTATTTAATTATTTGTTACTTTTATTTATTATTTTTGGGGGGTATTTTTCTTAAAACTGCATTGTTGGTTAAGGGCTTGTAAAGTAAGCATTTCACTGTAAGGTCTGTTGTATCATCAGTGAGAAAGAATCCTTCAAATAAATAAAAAATACACTTACTGTAGCAGTTTTACACAGATCCATACAGCTATGGGTGACTCCATCCTATAAACTATACTTCCACTATACTTCCAGGGATTCCAGGATTACTCACCCACAGATCCATACAGCTATGAGGGCCTCATCTTAGAAACTACACTTCCACTATACTTCCAGGGATACTCTTACACACAGGTGTTGGAGCATGCTAGATAGCATTGTCTTCTGTAAACAATCACTCTATAATGGAGATATGGCTGTGTGGGAACACTAACCCTAATCCCAGTTCTTAATTTGTAAATCGGGATGTCCTGGAACAAAAAGTGAGCCGAGAGGGGTTTGACCTGGGTGGCTCTGAGGTACCGGAACGCATGAAAAAAAAGCACCTCAATAATATTTATGCTTTATCCAACAATGTGGTCCAGAGGCTCCGTACAGAGGTTGTGATGCAGAAGCCAAATTGAGCTCTGTACTGCATGCCTTGCGCCTCCCGAATTTTGTAACAATGCAGCGTCCTCGGGATATTGCTCTGTATAGCCCCACATTTACATGATTGGTTGACAGTAGGTGGGGGCGGGAGGTCCTGTATAAACACGAACTCACTTCCTTAACAACTTACTTCACAACAGCTCTCCTCTGCGAAGTGCAAGAAATATGAATGCCCTGACCTCTGCAAGCTCAGCTCACTCACCGGCAGTGGCTGATGTGCTTCTGCCAAAAGCCTATATCTCCGTTGTTGTTTGCTCAATAGGCCTATTTGGATTACATATTTTGGTAGCCTACAGACAGATTAGCTCCTCTTTCCAGCAGGAGCCATTTGCTTTCCAACCTGTGTTTTCCTGCGACTGTATTTGAAATATTGCAAAAGTCCTGTTTTGGCTGCACGTTGTTCACTGATAAATTTGCCGCACTTTCCCAACTGTAGTCTTACACTGTGATTGGACTACACATAATAGCCACAGCTAGGCTATTTAAAAATACATTTAAAAAATAAATAATAAGCTATTGATCCTCTGTGGCTAAATTACAGGCCGACTCCTGGTGTAGTAATCTGAATGATTTCATTTCAGTAACTCGTTAGTTAGTTAGTTATGTGAGACATTCAGTTGTGCTTCTCTCTTTCACCACTGCAATGGCCACACACTGGTCTGTCTCTAGGCTACATTGTTGCACCACAATGGCCACACACTGGTCTGTCTCTTGGCTACAGTGTTGCACCAGAGCAATGGCCACACACTGGTCTGTCTCTTGGCTACAGTGTTGCACCAGAGCAATGGCCACACACTGGTCTGTCTCTTGGCTACAGTGTTGCACCACAATGGCCACACACTGGTCTGTCTCTAGGCTACAGTGTTGCACAAACCATGAACCTGGGCCGGCCCAACACGAATCAATTCTTACAATATCAGGCCAAACCATAAACCTGGGCCGGCCCAACACTAATCAATTCTTAGAATATCAGGCCAAACCATAAACCTGGACCGGTCCAACACTAATCAATTCTTAGAATATCAGGCCAAACCATAAACCTGGGCCGGTCCAACACTAATCAATTCTTAGAATATCAGGCCAAACCATGAACCTGGGCCGGTCCAACACTAATCAATTCTTAGAATATCAGGCCAAACCATAAACCTGGGCCGGTCCAACACTAATCAATTCTTAGAATATCAGGCATGTTTTCACATTACGTTTTTTTAGGGGGCAGGAGAATTACAGAAGAGGCAACTCGAATTAACACTGATCGCTTTAATTGGAATTTTTACATTGTAAACAGTGAGAAAGGTACCAGAGAGGTACCAGACCAGGGCAAATGAGTTCCGTACTGAAACAGTCCAAAACAGAGAGGAGCCGGATCCTGTCCCGGCAGGATCCATCTCGAATGACGCACTGTTTAACCTAGAGTTTATTTATTTGTCTCATATGAAAGATAATTTCCTTGTGCTTACAAAACCGTACCGCAAGCGACAAGTGTTACTGTTCAGATTGAGCATCAGGGCTTTTAGCAAAACTCCCCCGTACAGAAGATGATTCAAATAACCAAGTCATCTTCAGAGTTTATTTTAATTAGCTGTGTAGTGTTAGGGCAAAACCAAAGCACCCAGGGGGGGCCATAGGTCAGAGTTTGGGAAACCCTGTTCTAGAAAACAGTAGAGCCATGACAAAGGTGTTCTAGAACACAGTATATACATGACATAGGTTGTTCTAGAACACAGTAGAGGTGTCGCAGTACCTGCTTCAGTCAGGTTGAACATGCTCTTGTCTTTTCCTCTGGCATCCTTTAGCTTCACCTCGTACACACCTGCATCCTTTTTGGACAACTGGAACAGGGTTGGAGTCAGAGAGTAGGACAGTCAGAGACCTGGAGAGACACTCACCCAGCCCTCATCAATTACAGAGGCAATCTGAGGCTCTGTTCCAAATCACACCCTATTCCCTATACAGTCTCATAGTTCTGGCCAAAAGTAATGCCCAAATGTACACTACCATTCAAAAGTTTGGGGTTACTTAGAAATGTCCTTGTTTTTGAAAGAGAAGAAAAAAAAAATTGTCCATTACAATAACATTAAATTGATCAGAAATACAGTGTAGACATTTGTTAATGTTGTAAATGACTATTGTAGCTGGAAACGGCTGATTTTTAATGGAATATCTACATTGGCGTATAGAGGCCCATTATCAGCAACCATCACTCCTGTGTTCCAATGGCACGTTGTGTTAGCTAACCCCAGTTTATCATTTTAAAAAGGCAAAATTATCATTAGAAAACACTTTTGCAAATATGTTAGCACAGCTGAAAACTGTTGTGCTGATTTAAATAAGCAATAAAACTAGCCTTCTTTAGACTAGTTGAGTATCTGGAGCATCAGAGTTTGTGGGTTCGATTACAGGATCCAAATGGCCAGAAACAAGTAACTTTCTTCTGAAACTCGTCAGTCTATTCTTGTTCTGAGAAATGAAGGCTATTCCATGTGAGAAATAGAAAGAGGAGTAGGAGGCCCCGGTGCACAACTGAGCAAGAGGACAAGTACATTTGTGTGTCTAGTTTGAGAAACAGACGCCTGACAAGTCCTCAACTGGCAGCTTCATTAATTAGTACCCGCAAAACACCAGTCTCAACGTCAACAGTGAAGAGGCGACTCCGGGATGCTGGCCTTCTAGGCAAAAAAAGCCATATCTCAGACTGGCCAATAAAAAGAAAAGATTAAGATGGGCAAAAGAACACAGACACTGGACAGAGGAACTCTGCCTAGAAGGCTAGCATCCCGGAGTCGCCTCTTCACTGTTTACGTGAGACTGGTGTTTTGCGGGTACTATTTAATGAAGCTACCAGTTGAGGACTTGTCAGGCGTCTGTTTCTCACTAATGTACTTGTCCTCTTGCTCAGTTGTGCACCGGGGCCTCTTTCTATTCTGGTTAGGGCCAGTTTGCGCTGTTCTGTGAAGGGAGTAGTACACGGCATTGCACGAGATCGTTAGTTTCTTGGCAATTTCTCACATGGAATAGCCTTCATTTCTCAGAACAAGAATAGACTGACAAGTTTCAGAAGAAAGGTCTTTGTTTCTGGCCATTTTAATAGTAGTTTTAATATGTACAACAGTTTTCATCTACTGTCCTGTAGGTTCTCAGTCCAACCCTGTTCCTGGAGATCTATTGTCCTGTGGGTTTTCATTCCAGTCCTAATTTAGTGTATATGATTCAGCTAGATAAGTTCTTGTTGAGCAGCTAATTGGTAGAATCAGGTGTGTTAAATTAGGGTTGAACTGAAAACCCACAGGATGGTAGATCTCCAGGAAGAGGGTTGGTGGAGCCCTGTTTTCGACATTAGAAAGTGTCATAATAAAATAGCTGTTTTTTTGGAAGCATCTCCAAACAGCACATGCTCACATTTAATCTACTGAGAGTGACAACCATAGACATCAGTCCTATTATTCTAACTGTATGCTGACAGCATAGGAGTGTCTGGTATGACATGATATAAGCAAACTGTCATCATGTAAGAGTATGTGTGTCAGGGAGGGACACTATAGTAGCGTAGTAGGCTGTAAATTTAAGCCGTTAGCATACAGTAGTTATGGTAGGCGTTAGACTGATAGCATATTGTATAGCGTTGCATAGCTGGGTTAGAAGCAATGCGCTTCAAAAGTCAACTGAACCCTTCACAACATCAGACCTGGGTTAAAGACATAACCTACTGGATGGTAAATACTTGAGCTGTGATTCATTTTAGTCTGACCAGCATGCAGGGCGGGTGGAGCTTGCGCATTGGTTCCATTATACGGACAAGCTACATCAGAGGCACCTTCCCCGTCTGTGTACCCCCCCCCCCACTGCAACTTCCTGACCTTGAGTAGTTTGGAAGTAGAGGACATTATGTATGTGACCCAGGTCTTCTCCCCATCTGTCTACCCCCTCCCCCACTGCAACTTCCTGACCTTGAGTAGTTTGGAAGTAGAGGACATTATGTATGTGACCCAGGTCTTCTCCCCATCTGTCTACCCCCCTCCCCCACTGCAACTTCCTGACCTTTCCGATGTTGAAGATCAACACCTCGTCCTTCATCTCGATCTTCTTGTAATCAGCATCATCCTCTTCAATCTCCAGTCCGTCTTTGTACCATCTGATCTCTGTCTCTGGCCTGATGTTTCCTATCTACAGGGAGAGAGACACAGAGACACCGTCAGCACACTGAGGACTTAATGGACCCCCCTATCTAAATAGCATGATTCCTTCAGGTTAAGATAAAGATATGTCTTTTTGCATGGGTTGTGTCTCAATCCACCGCATCCTCTGATGTTTGGAGGAAGGTGGCAGAGGTACAGTGGTGTTCGTCAGACTAGGAGACGTCCCGAAAATCGGTCTTCTCATAAAAACATCTGTATGACCCCACCATCGAAAGCGGAGACTCTCACGAACATATTGGTTGTTTTGTATTTGTATTTATTATGGATCTCCATTAGTTCCTGCCAAGGCAGCAGCTACTCTTCCTGGGGTTTATTAAGGATCCCCATTAGTTCCTACCAAGGCAGCAGTTACTCTTTCTGAGATCCAGCAAAAATAATTTATATATATATATTTTTTAAATATAATTAATTCCTTCATCGATAAAACCCTACCATCAAAGATAGATCCTTACCGTCAAAGAACATTACAGTAATATATAGATCAATACCGTCATAGATAGTACCCTACTGTCATAAATTTAAAAAACCTACTGCCATAGATAGAAACTTACCATTATAGATAGAACCCTACTGTCATAGATAGAAACTTACCATTATAGATAGAACCTAAAAGTCAGACAGAACCCTTCTGTTAAAGGTAGAACCCTCCTGCCATAGAACCTTTGTCATAGATAGAACCCTATCGTAACCCATAATTGAATCCTTCAGTCATAGACAGTTCCCTACCGTCTTGATCCGTCATAGAACATTACCGTCAAAGATAGAAGCCTAACATCATAGATAAAACACTACCATCGTATAACCTTTCTGTTAGATAGAACCCTACCGTCACATAACCTTTCTGTTAGATAGAACCCTGCCGTCTTGATCCATCATAGAACCACACAGTCATAAATATAATCCTACCTTCTTGATTCATCATAGAACCTTACCATCATAGACCGAGTCCAACCATTATAGATAGAACCCTACCATCATAGATATAACATTTCTGTTATGTTCTATCTATGACAGTAGGGTACTGTCATTATTCTGCCCTTGAGTTGCGTTCCCATGCAAAACTAGACAGATAGCTAACAACTAAGTCTTCAATAAAACTCCCAAGGCGTGACTTTTCTTGAATGAATATATTGAAAACGTTTATGTTGTGAAACTGCAAAATACAGAAAAGAATATACTTTAGTATTCAATTCACACCGACATACTGTAGCTGTACATTAAACATTTGAAGTTGCATAAATACAAAGCACGTGCTAAGGTACCATGCATCTGGCATGATGCCAAACCATATAGCTAATTGTTACTCATATGTAGAATAACAAAGCATATTACACTAGGAACAGTAACAAAACTACAGTATTGTATATTTTACAATTCGTTTGCATGACGCACGAGCAAAGTAATACAGCTAACGACATACATAAAGGCATTGCAATTTGTGAGTAAATGCAACCAATATTGATATGTAAGCAACTCTATCAATAACAAGATTATCATCATTAGCTAAATGCTTGAATCGAACTTACAAACAAATATGTTTCCAAGGCTGAAGCGTGACAAGAAATAACTACATTGAAAGACCTGCACCGTAGCGTTGTTTGTAGCTGCTTCTATGCGTGCAAAACAAATTCTGTACTTCCTGTTTGCGTCGTCTTTCTAAGTACCAGAAAGCGCCACTAGGGGTCAAATAACACCATTGAACACAATGAAAATCCAATTTAACCATTATTTTATTACAATCTGTTACCTTCTAACAGGATGGCAGCACACTCCCCGCCTGGCATAATGAAATTGTGCCACTATGAAATAAAACATATCAAGAAACAAATAATGTCCTTTCTATTTTTATCTTTTGTCTCTAGGATGCTTCAGAAAGAAGAACAACAATCTCTGAGATTGGTCTCAGAAACACCTTAGCAGCTCCTTGCTTGACAATTTTTAGTTCTACTTTCCTAACCTTTTTGTCAGTACTGGGAAAGGTTTTTACCACAAGCCCGACTGGCCAGTCATTTCTGTGTGCCTGACTGTCTTTCAATAAGACAACATCTCCCACTTTTACATTTGGCTTTTCTGCAGTCCATTTTCTGCGTCTCTGCAGCGTTGTCAGGTACTCCTGTCTCCACCTTTTCCAAAAGGTGTCAGCGAGACACTGGACTTGCTTCCACTGTTTTCCATGAAGGTCGTTCATGCTGAAGTATCCAGAAGGGGCTGAGGTAGCGCTGGTCTTTTGTGTAAGTAACATTGAGGGTGTGAGAATGGTAGGCATGTCAGGGTCGGTTGATACTGACACTAAGGGTCTCGCATTGATTATTGCCATAACTTCAGACATAAGAGTGCTCAAGACCTCATGTGTGAGACGAGTGGAGCCCGTCTGAAACAGCATAGCATCAAGAATACGTCTGGCAACCCCAATGAGTCTCTCCCAAGAACCAACCCATATGAGACGAGTGTGGAGGATTAAATATCCAAGTACATCCCTTATCTGAGAGGTATTTAGTCAGTTCCGAGTCATTTGTGTCGATACCCAGTTCCCTGCAGGCACCTATAAAGTTTGTACCTCGGTCAGACCGTAGCACTTTTGCTGGACCACGGATAGCGAAAAAACGCCTCAGCTCGTTGATGAAGCTGGATGTGGACATGGATTCGATAAGCTCGATATGGACTGCTCTAGTAGACATACATGTAAAGAGCACCGCCCAGCGCTTGGAGTCTGCACTACCACCTCTAGTGCGACGAGTTATGACATTCCATGGTCCAAACACATCAAGTCCAACGCTGGTGAATGGTGGTTCAGATGTGAGTCTGTCTGCAGGCAAGTCAGCCATTTTTTGGTCAACTAACCTCCCTCTAACCTTGCGGCAGGTGACACACTTGTGAATGATACCAGAGACCAGACGTTTGCTCCCAATAATCCAGAAGCCTGCTGCTCGAATAGCTCCATCTGAAAAATGACGGCCTTGGTGAGCCACTTGCTCGTGATAATGTCTTACCAGCAGAGTGGCAACATGATGTGTCCGTGGTATGATGAGAGGATGTTTTTCGTCTTGTAACATGTCGGCGGAGGATAAGCGGCCTCCCACCCTCAGCAACCCATCCTCATCAATCAGGGTTCAGCTTTTTGAGTGTACTTTGCTTTGGGAACTCTTTTCCTTTTTCAATGCCTCTCTGAAGGCTTCATGTTGTACACAGTGAATGATTGCTGTTTTGGCTTGTGACAACTCACTTGTACCGCATGGTTTATTACAGTCATGCCAGCCTCTGCAGCTGGTGTTGTCTGCACCTTCATGGAAGGATCTTGCAACATGAATGAGTCGTGCTGTGGCTCGATTGAGTTTTCCAGCTTGAGAACCTCTCAAAGCGATGAGAGCCGAGTTGAGCTCCAGAAACTTTAGAGGCAAAGACAGTGACGTCTGGTCGAATCTCTGCATCTGTGTGAGGCTCTACAAGGTCAAAATTGATGTTCTCAGGCTTACTCGAGTTTGTTTGGGTCAGGAACGGTGGACCTGAGAACCAACTAGTGTGTTTTAAGAGCGCAGCAAGTATGGGCCTGGTTGCATGGTCTGCTGGATTGCTGTCAGTGTTTATATAGCACCACTGATCTGGATGGGTAGACTTCCTGATGCGAGTTATCCTATTGGCAACATAAACATAGAATCTTTTGGTGACATTGTGGATGTAACCGAGAACTATCTTACTGTCTGTGTAGAACTTGGCTGCATGTATATCAATGTCAATTTCGTCTTTGATCAGTTCATACATCTCAACAGCTAGCAAAGCCGCACACAGTTCTAGGCGTGGGATAGTGTGGGCCGGACGAGGGGCCAATTTTGATTTCCCCATGACAAATCCAACATGGCATTGACCTTCCGAGTCAATAACTCTCAGGTAGGCTACCGCTCCTATGGCTACTGTAGAGGCATCCGAGAAGATGTGTAGCTCTCTTCTTTGAGTGGTAGACAAGGAGACTGGGATGTAGGTCCGCTGAATATTCATATGTTCCAACTCCATCAAAGATTCCTTCCACATTTTCCATTTCTCTTCTTTTTCTGTGGGAAGAGGGGCATCCCACTCACTCTGATCAGAAGAGAGTTCTCTGATTAAGGCTTTACCTTGCATTGTTATTGGAGCTACGAACCCAAGGGGGTCATAAAGACTATTCACTGTGGACAGGATGCCTCTCCGCGTAAAAGGCTTCTCATTGTGGGACACTTGGAATGAGAAGCTGTCTGTTTCCAGGTTCCAGGAAAGTCCCAGACTCCGTTGAAAGGGGAGAGGATCCACTCCTAGGTCCAGATCTTTTAAGTCTTTCGCACGGTCCTCCATAGGGAAGGCTTCCATAACTGTTTTGCTATTGGATGCAATCTTGTGTAGTTTCATGTTGGACTCCGCCAACATTGCTTGTGTTTTTCTTAGAATGTTGATAGCTTCTTCTGTAGTAGCTACTGATGTCAGACCATCATCGACGTAGAAGTTCCTCACTACATATTGCTTGGGTTCTGACCCATGTTCCTTCTCACTCTGTAGCGCTGCTCGTCTCATGCAGTAGATGGCTACGGCTGGTGAAGGGCTGTTCCCAAACACATGCACTTTCATCCTGTACTCGGTTATGTTTCTATCTGGGTTGTTATCTTCACACCAGAGAAACCTTAAGTAATCTCTGTGATCCTCACGTACACCAAAACAGTAAAATATTTGTTGCACATCTGCTGTTAGTGCAATGCAATCCTTGCGGAAACGCATTAGGACACCCAAGAGTGTGTTGTTTAAGTCTGGACCACTGAGCAGAACATCGTTAAGTGACACGCCTTGACACTTAGCACTGGAGTCAAATACTACTCGTATTTGTTCAGGCTTTTGTGGATGGTAAACACCAAATATGGGCAGATACCAACGTTCTTCGTCTCCCTCTAGTGGCTGTGAAGGTTCGGCTTGGTCGTTATCCAGCATATTTTGCATGAAGTCAATAAAATGACGCTTCATGTCAGGCTTTTTGTCTAAAGTCCTGCGAAGTGATGTGAGACGGTTCATGGCCTGCTCCCTGTTATTAGGAAGGCGACGTCTAGTGGGGCGAAAGGGTAGTGGAGCCACCCAGTTGTTTCCATCATCCTGGAAAACCTGTTTGTCCATAATGTCCAAGAAGGCTTTGTCCTCCACTGATGGTGCTGGTTTATCATCGTCTTGTGTTTTGTCGAACACGGAACATCCCAGGCTGTCTGTGTTCACAGTTGTGTTTGGATCTCTCAAGTGCACTGTAGAGGGAGAGATGTGTTTCTGAGCTACGCTGTTGTAGTTCTCTTTCACCTGGATGATGTCAGGGCAAGGGCTCAGATAGGATGTGCGACCATTTTGAAGTATGTTTGTCCTGAACACGTTAACATTGGCTGGTCGGTGAGCCGTTCCCAGACAGCTCACCTACGATGACCCACCCGAGGTCGAGTCGCTGTGCATAAGGAGTGTCGTGGGGCCCATTGATTTGCTCTCGTACCTTGTGTACCCTTAAGATGTCTCGTCCTAAGAGCAGGAGGATGGGAGCATCTGGGTCCACAGCTGGAATTCTGTCCATAACTGGTTGCAGATGGGGATGATGATACGCAATGTCGGGGGAGGGAATCTCCATCCTATCGTCTGGCATCATATCACACTCTATCAGAGTAGGGAGAGTGAGCTGCATGTGTCCATCTATAGACTCTACCATGAAGTTGACGGCTCTCCTGCCTGAAGTCTCTGTTACCCCAGAACACGTCTTCATGGTGTATGGAGCAGAGTTGTCATTGATGTTGAAGAGACTGAAAAACTCTGTCTTGGCCAGAGATGTGTTACTCTGTTCATCAAGCACTACATACATTTTGACAGCTTTCTCTCTTTTCCCAGCCGGATAAGCTTTGACTAGGCATATTTTTGAACATGATCTTGGATTGACTGCCTCACCACAGAACTCTGTATACTTTGAGGTGACAGATAGAAGAGCATCGTCACCTTGCTCCCCGCCATGCTCTGTTTCTGCTGTAGCGGTGTCTGTATTTGTAGGGGCTGGGCCTGGATGCAGAGCAGCAAGATGCCTGTCGCTGTCACACTCAGAGCACTTGATTGAAACCTTACAGTCTTTAGCTCTGTGCTGAGTTGACCCACAACATCGGAAACAAATGCCATTGTCTTTGAGATATGATTTGCGCTCATCTAGAGTTTTGTATCTAAACCCACGACACTTTTTAAGAGGATGAGGCTTGTTATGTATTGGGCAGTGACGGTCAGGGTTTTCAACCTTTGTCTTACTGGGTTTGGTTTGGTGGTCTGAGGCCTCAGATGACACATCTGTCTTGTATACAGTCACAGGTGTCTTGCTGCTGTACCTGGCAGGTTTCTCACTTTTCATGGACACCTGGTTAGTTGAGGTGTAGAGGGTGAAGCTGGGGTCATTTCTTATTTTCGCCTGGTTCCTGATGAATCTCGAGAAGAACGAGAATGGTGGGAATGCTACCCGATAGTCCTCCTTATATTTGGATCCCTGTGCTATCCATTTTTCTTGTAAACTGAATGGAAGTTTCTCTACAATAGGGTTTACCCCCCGAGATGTGTCCAGATAAGCGAGGCCTGGAAGGTACCCTTCTACTTTAGCACACTCCAGTTCGAGAAGAATGTCACCTAGTTCTCTTAGTTTGTGATTGTCTTTGTTAGCCAGTTTTGGAAAATCATCCATTTTCTTCAACAGTGCATTCTCGATCACTTCGGGTGTACCATAGCACTCTTCTAGTCGTTGCCAGACCATGTTAAGTCCTGCTGTTGCGTTGAAAATATGGACAGATCTAATTCTGTTTGCTTGCTCAGATGACTCTGCCCCTAGCCACTTGGTAATTAGATCTAACTCTTCCCTGGCTGATACATTCAAGTCTCTGATCGCATTGAGAAAGGATGCTTTCCATGCCCAATAATTTTCAGGGCGATCATCAAACTTCAGGAGTCCGGAACTCACCATCTCACGTCGTAGGAGGTACTTGGTACTTGTAGCTGGGTCAACACTAAGCTCTTGTTTCTCCACTTCAAATGGAAGTTCAGCAAAGTAGGGCCTAGCATGTTGTTGCACATACTCACATGTACGTTGGACTGGACTTAAGGGCTGTGTCCCTGTGTCTAGTTCTTTGCGAAGCTCTCTGCATTCTGATCCTACAACTTCTTCAAAGGCTGCAGCTTCAGCCAACGCAGCAGCAGCTGCTCTCTCAACTTGGAGAACATATAAAGTCGAATAATTTTGCACGCCCAATTTTTCAGTTTTTGATTTGTTAAAAAAGTTTGAAATATCCAATAAATGTCGTTCCACTTCATGATTGTGTCCCACTTGTTGTTGATTCTTCACAAAAAAATACAGTTTTATATCTTTATGTTTGAAGCCTGAAATGTGGCAAAAGGTCGCAAAGTTCAAGGGGGCCGAATACTTTCGCAAGGCACTGTAGATCCTTACGTCATAGAACCTTACAGTAATATATAGAATACTACCATCATAGATACAACCTAACCGTCACAAACAGAGTCCTTCTGTTAAAGATGGAAACCTACCATTATAGAACCTTTGTTATAGAGATAACCCTATAGATAGAATCCTACCGTCATAAATATAACCCTACCGACATAGAATAAACCTACCGTCATAGATAAAACCTACCGTCATAGATATAATCTTACCATCATAGATAAAACCTACCGTCATAGATAGAACCTTACCGTCACAGACAGAGTCCTTCTGTTAAAGATGGAAACCTACCACCATAGAACCTTTGTTATAGATATAACCCTACGGTCTTGACCTGACATAGGGAAGGGAAAGGGGGATACCTAGTCAGTTGTCCAACTGAAATGTGTCTACGTTCATAGATAAAACCTACCGTCATACATCCTTACCATATATAGAACATTACCATCATAGATCGAACCTTACAGTCAAATATGGAGCCCTTCCATCATAGATAGAATCCTACCGTCATAGATAGAATCTTACGATCATAGATAAAACCTTCCATCATAGATAGAACCTTACCGTCATAGATAAAACCCTACTTTCATAGATCAAACCTACCGTCATACATCTTTATCATATATAGAACGTTACCATCATAGATCGAACCTTAGTCAAATATGGAACCCCACCGTCATAGATAGAACCTTACCGTCATAGATTAAAACCCTACCGTCATAGATAGAACCTTACCGTCATAGATAGAACCTTACTGTCATAGATAGAACCCTACTGTCATAGATATAAAACCCTACCGTCATAGATATAAAACCCTACCGTCATAGATAAAACCTACCGTCACAGATAGAACCTTACCGTCACAGACAAAACCTACCGTCATAGATATAACCTACCATCATAGATATAACCCTACCATCATAGATAAAAACCTACCGTCATAGATATAACCCTACCATCATAGATAGAACCTTGCCGTCATAGATAAAACCTACCGTCATAGATAGAACCTTACAGTCATAGATAAAAACCTACCGTCATAGATAGAACCTACCGTCATAGATAAAACCTACCGTCATACATCCTTATCGTATATAGAACATTACCATCACAGATCAAACCTTACAGTGAAATATGGAACCCTACCGTCATAGACAGAACCCTACCGTCATAGAACCTTACTGTTATAGAACCTTACCGTGGCCTTCAGCAGCACGTTGCATTCTGGGGTGACCTGGAAACCAAGATAGTCCACGAAGTGAGGACCTGAGAAAGACAACAGATAGAGTTAATTCCCGCTACTGGACAGCACTCTGCAGACAACAGACAGAGTTAATACCGCTACAGGACAGCACTCTGCAGACAACAGACAGAGTTAATACCGCTACTGGACAGCACTCTGCAGACAACAGACAGAGTTAATACCGCTACAGGACAGCACTCTGCAGACAACAGACAGAGTTAATACCGCTACAGGACAGCACTCTGCAGACAACAGACAGAGTTAATACCGCTACAGGACAGCACTCTGCAGACAACAGACAGAGTTAATACTTAATGGACAGCACTCTGCAGACAACAGACAGAGTTAATACTGGACAGCACTCTGCAGACAACAGACAGAGTTAATACCGCTACAGGACAGCACTCTGCAGACAACAGACAGAGTTAATACCGCTACAGGACAGCACTCTGCAGACAACAGACAGAGTTAATACTGTTAATGGACAGCACTCTGCAGACAACAGACAGAGTTAATACTGCTAATGGACAGCACTCTGCAGACAACAGACAGAGTTAATACCGCTACAGGACAGCACTCTGCAGCAATATAATATCAATCATCTAACAACATGACAAGTGCAAAACAATATATTCCACACCTTGTCTTCTGATCCATTCAGCATGTTCAAACTCAGACTTTTTCTGGATCTCTCTGAACTCTGGTGAAGTAGAAGAAGTTACACATAATTAATAAATATAATATATAATAATAATACAATAAATATAACAAAATAAATAATAAACAGTTGTGAGAATAGTAACCTATAGGAACACAGCCATATTTCACCACTACAACACTTTCCCCCAGACAGTTGTCAGAATAGGAACCAACACTACACCAAAGCCATCACATGAACATGCAGTTTGAGTCTAAATACTACTGGTCTTCTCCTACCCCCTAGTGGACACAACATGTCACTGCTATCAGAGCCACACCCACTAGTTGTGGTAGGCATGGTGACTGAACCCCTGTGGTGGCAGTCATGGTAACAGGTGGGGTGTGGCCTTACCTTCTCCAATCAGCACCAGGCTGGTGGACCCCTTGGCCTTCCCGTCCACGAGGTTAAAGGTGAATGTTCCCTCGTCTGTGACCGCGAGAGAGTCCATGAACATCTCAATAATGCCTGAGTTCTTGTCAAAGTTCATTTGGTATTTCTAGAGGAGGGAAATGTGACACAGAAATCTACATGTGAGAACATGCTTGCTTGGGAGTGTTCTTACAAGTGTGTGTGTGTGTGTGTGTGTGTGTGTGTGTGTGTGTGTGTGTGTGTGTGTGTGTGTGTGTGTGTGTGTGTGTGTGTGTGTGTGTGTGTGTATATTCTGACCATAATGTGTGTGTGTGTTGATGATTGAGATGTGTGTGAGTGTGTTTTCTGACCGTGATGTTTGTGTTTCCTCACCTCTCCGTTCTCTACGATCGCATCGTTAAAGACATAGTCCACATGGCAGCCAGTGGTGAACTTCTCAACCTGGGTCCAGAACCTCACACGACCCTTCTCCAGGAGCTCCATGGCCATCTGAGTCTTGAAGGGAATGACTGGGGAGGAGGAGAGAGTGAGACAGCATCAGAACAGAGTGAGAGGAGGAGGGACAGGGTGAGGGGTGGAGACACAGGGGGACAGAATGGAGACCGGGGGGACAGGGTGAGAGGAGGAGAGTCAGGGGAACAGAATGAGAGGAGGAGAGAGGGGGACAGAGTGAAGGAGGAGGGACAGGGGGACAGAGTGAAGGAGGAGGGACAGGGGGACAGAGTGAAGGAGGAGGGACAGGGGGACAGAGTGAAGGAGGAGGGACATGGGGACAAAGTGAAGGAGGAGGACAGGGGGACAGAGTGAAGGAGGAGGGACAGGGGGAAAGTGAAGGAGGAGGGACAGGGGGACAGAGTGAAGGAGGAGAGACAGGGGACAAAGTGAAGGAGGGGAGACAGGGAGACAAAGTGAAGGAGGAGAAACAGGGGGACAGAGGACAGAGTGAAGAAGGAGAGACATGGGGACATGGGGACAGAGTGAAGGAGGAGAAACATGGGGACAGGGTGAAGGAGGAGAGACAGGGGGACAGAGTGAAGGAGGAGAGTCATGGAGACAGAGTGAAGGAGTAGAGACAGGGGGACAAAGTGAAGGAGGAGAAACAGGGGACAGAGTGAAGGAGGACCGAGTGAGGGAGGAGAGACGGGACAGAGTGAAGGAGGAGAGACGGGACAGAGTGAAGGAGGAGAGACAGGGGGACAGAGTGAAGGAGGAGAAACATGGGGACAGGGTGAAGGAGGAAAGACAGGGGAACAGAGTGAAGGAGGAGACAGGGGGACAGAGTGAAGGAGGAGAAACATGGGGACAGGGTGAAGGAGGAAAGACAGGGGACAGAGTGAAGGAGGAGAAACATGGGGACAGAGTGAAGGAGGAGAGACCAGGGGGACAGAGTGAAGGAGGAGAGACATGGAGACAGATTGAAGGAGGAGAAACAGGGGGACAGAGTGAAGGAGGAGAGACAGGGGGACAGAGTGAATGAGGAGAGATAGGGGGACAGAGTGAAGGAGGAGAGACAGGGGGACAGAGTGAAGGAGGAGAAACAGGGGGACAAAGTGAAGGAGGAGAAACAGGGGGACAAAGTGAAGGAGGAGAACCAGGGGGACAGAGTGAAGGAGGACAGAGTGAAGAAGGAGAAACAGGGGGACAGAGTGAAGGAGGAGAAATAGGGGGACAAAGTGAAGGAGGAGAAACAGGGGGACAGAGTGAAGGAGGACAGAGTGAAGGAGGAGAGACACGGGGACAGAGTGAAGGAGGAGAGACAGGGGGACAGAGTGAATGAGGAGAGATAGGGGGACAGAGTGAAGGAGGAGAGACAGGGGGACAGAGTGAAGGAGGGAAACAGGGGGACAAAGTGAAGGAGGAGAAACAGGGGGACAAAGTGAAGGAGGAGAAACAGGGGGACAAAGTGAAGGAGGAGAACCAGGGGGACAGAGTGAAGGAGGAGAAACAGGGGGACAGAGTGAATGAGGAGAGATAGGGGGACAGAGTGAAGGAGGAGAGACAGGGGGACAGAGTGAAGGAGGAGAAACAGGGGGACAGAGTGAAGGAGGAGAAACAGGGGGACAGAGTGAATGAGGAGAGATAGGGGGACAGAGTGAAGGAGGAGAGACAGGGGGACAGAGTGAAGGAGGAGAAACAGGGGGACAAAGTGAAGGAAGAGAAACAGGGGGACAAAGTGAAGGAGGAGAACCAGGGGGACAGAGTGAAGGACAGAGTGAAGAAGGAGAAACAGGGGGACAGAGTGAAGGAGGAGAAATAGGGGGACAAAGTGAAGGAGGAGAAACAGGGGGACAGAGTGAAGGAGGACAGAGTGAAGGAGGAGAGACACGGGGACAGAGTGAAGGAGGAGAGACAGGGGGACAGAGTGAAGGAGGAGAAACAGGGACAGGGTGAAGGAGAGAGAGACATGGGAACAGAGTGAAGGAGGAGAGACAGGGGGACAGAGTGAAGAAGGAGAGTCAGGGGGACAGCGGGAAGGAGGAGAGACAGGGGGACAGAGTGAAGGAGGAGAGTCAGGGGGACAGCGGGAAGGAGGAGAGTCAGGGGGACAGAGTGAAGGAGGAAAGACAGGGGGACAGAGTGAAGGGGGAGAGACAGGGGGACAGAGTGAAGGAGGAGAAACATGGGGACAGAGTCAGAACAGACTGGGAGGAGAGACTACTGTATAGCTCTGGAGAGGAGACGGTCTAGATCAGAACAGTGTAGCACGGGAATGCTGGGCAATGACGAATACTCACTGGGGAACTTGTGCTCGTGGCTGATGTCCAGGAGACGCTTCAGACCTGTCAATCAACAACATCACCAACAACATTGGTGACGACCATGACTGTCAGCATCTCTTTCACACTCCACCCCCTCCCTCTAATTTTAACACCTCCACTCCCTCCCGCTCCTTACCCCCTCCCTCTAATTTTCCCTCCTCTTCTCCCTACCCCTCCCTCTAATTTTAACACCTCTACTCCCTTCCCGCTCCTTACCCCCTCCCTCTAATTTTCCCTCCTCTTCTCCCTACCCCTCCCTCTAATTTTAACACCTCCACTCCCTTCTGCTCCTTACCCTCCCCTCTAATTTTCCCTCCATCTCCTTACCCCCTCTCTCTAATTTTCCCTCCCTCTCCTTGCCCCCTTACCTCTAATTTTCCCTCCTCCTCTCCTTGTACCCTCCCTCTAATTTCCCTCCTCCTCTCCTTGCCCCCTCCTTCTAATTTTAACACCTCCACTCCCTCCTCCTCTCTTTACCCCTCCCTCTAATTTTAACACCTCCACTCCCTCCTCCTCTCTTTACCCCCTCCCTCTAATTTTAACACCTCCACTCCCTCCTCCTCTCTTTACCCCCTCCCTCTAATTTTAACACCTCCACTCCCTCCTCCTCTCCTTGTCCCCTCCCTCTAATTTTCCCACCTCCACTCGCCCCTCCTCTCCTTACCCCCTCCCACTAATTTTCACACCATACCAAACACAATCCTTTATTGTCATTTCCCTCCTGTTTCTTCCTCTCTGACACACCAACAGACAGGAACGAGGTCATAATCGTGAGACGACGGATTATTGTGTCCAGTCAGGGATTACATAATTGGTTTTCCGTCTGTTTTCTACAGATGTTTATTTTCTTCTTCACAATAAGAACGACTTCAATCTGCATATACTGTAGGTGATGAGGAAATTAAACCTCTATCTGCACGTCACTAAAAGCTAATGTGATGCAGCTGTTAGTAACCGGACCATGAAGAGAATACATCACTCAGAAGCTAAGCTTCCCCTACTCACTCCCCAAACCCTTGCCTCCTCCTTCCAAAGATCTGAGGTCACTCAGACCTGATTATATGTTATCTGAGACAGCCAGGAAGGACTGACTCAACCTCCTCAGAATGTTTCTGACACAATTCCAATCCTAACCCCATCCATAGCCCCTACTCCTAGAAACTAATGTAGAACAGCGAAATGGGACAGGGACTCACCAGCCTCCGTTAGAGTGTAGCTGGCTGAGACTCCAACAGTGTTGGTAACCTCACAGGAGAAGATACCAAGGTCCTCCAGACTAGGAGCATTAAAGATTGCTCTGGACCTGAGGAGACAGCATGACAATGAACTAACACAGAGAGCAGAAACAGACTGGAGCACCAGGCAAAGGACACACAGAACCTACTTTCCCCCTCTGTGACCATGGTATAGAAACAGAACTTACTTCTCCCCCTCTGTGACCATGGTTTAGAAACAGTACTTACTTGCCCCCCTCTGTGACGATGGTGAGTCTGGAGGTGTCTGTCAGAGTCTTGTAGTTCTTAGACCAGATGAACTCTGACCCCTCGGCCATCTCAGAACACTCAAAGATCATGGAGATCACACCATCATCATCCACATCCAGTATTATCTCATGAGTACCTGTGGGGTACATGTTACATAGAGGAGAGAAACAGAGAAGGAGAAGAGATTTGATTTTAAAAATACCTTTATTAACCCAATAGTTACATCAATAAAAGCACGGACCTAGAATATTAGAACCAAGCCCCCCTCATTGTTCACTCTACATAGAAGTCGTGAGACAGACAGAGAGACAGAGAGACAGAGAGACAGAGAGACAGAGAGACAGAGAGACAGAGAGACAGAGACAGACAGACAGACAGACAGACAGACAGACAGACAGACAGACAGACAGACAGACAGACAGACAGACAGACAGACAGACAGACAGACAGACAGACAGACAGACAGACAGACAGACAGACAGACAGACAGACAGACAGACAGACAGAACTACTGTACACACCAGGCATGGTTAGAGCCAGAACAGGTCCTAACACAGCAGAAGTCTTTCCCACTCCAGCCAGGTTCTGAGCACGCACCCTGAACACATAGGACCTGCCTGCAATCAGACCATTGACCTGGAGAACACACACAAGGAGGGAGAGGAACAACACACATTGCTGTTAGCTAACACACTACAACTCCACCATCTGACTTTCCAGGAAGCCATCAGGTGGCTTTGTCCTAAACTACTTGGAATCGATGGAACGCTAACCTTGGTGGCCTTCCCAAGGACCACTATAGAATGCTGACAGGTATGGGTATAGACAGGGTCCTCTATGGCAGATATTTGGACACATCCTAACCTTCATGTACTTCAACTTGGTGGCCTTCTCATGTACTCCCTTCCAGTCCTCCCCTGCCACGGCCTGCTTGATGTCCACATAGAAGCCGTTAACAGGAGTACGGCCATCGAAGGTAGGGGGTTCCCACAGCAACACCAGGGAACTGTCACGCACCTCCAACACATGGAGATCATGAGGAGCACCTGGAGAGACAGACAGGTAGAGAGAGCGACCATGGGGAGCACCGGGAGAGACAGACAGGTAGAGGTTACTGTACTGTACATCCGTTCCTAAGTCTGACCATGTAACTTGACCAGAGGTTTGGGGTCAATTCCAATTAAATTCCAGTAAGAAATTTAACTGAATTTCAGCGTTCCTAATCGAAAGGCATTGAAGATAATTGGAATTTTGGTGTACTTCTTGAATTGTAATTGACCCCAACCCTGCTTGACCAGGAAAACCCTCTAGTTCTGATCCTGTGAGGAATTGTTCTGTGGTAGGGTAGAAGCGTACGTGGCTTAAAGATTGTTCATTTTTTACACTCCAGGGATAGGGTATAGGTTAAAGGGTATAGGATATAGGGTAGTGTAAGGTTAGGGTATATGGTAAGGTTAGGGTATAGGGTAAGGTTAGGGTAAGGTTAGTGTATAGGTTAAGGTTAGGGTAAGGTTAGGGTATAGGAGATAGGGTAGTGTAAGGTTAGGGTATAGGGTAAGGTTAGGGTATAGGGTAGTGTAAGGTTAGGGTATAGGGTAAGGCTAGGGTATAGGGTAAGGTTAGGGTATAGGGTAGTGTAAGGTTAGGGTATAGGTTAGGGTAAGGTTAGGGGGTAGGTTAGGGGTATAGGGTAAGGGTAAGGTTAGGGTATAGGGTAAGGTTAGGGTATAGGGTAAGGTTAGGGTAAGGTTAGGGTATAGGATATAGGGTAGTGTAAGGTTAGGGTATAGGATATAGGGTAGTGTAAGGTTAGGGTATAGGTTAAGGTTAGGGTAAGGTTAGTGTATAGGGTAAGGTTAGGGTATAGGGTAAGGTTAGGGTATAGGGTAATGTTAGTGTATAGGGTAAGGTTAGTGTAGAGGGTAAGGTTAGGGTATAGGGTAAGGTTAGGGTATAGGGTAATGTTAGTGTATAGGGTAAGGTTAGTGTAGAGGGTAAGGTTAGGGTATAGGGTAAGGTTAAGGTAAGGTTAGTGGATAGGGTAAGGTTAGGGTAAGGTTAGGGTATAGGTTAAAGGGTATAGGATAGTGTAAGGTTAGGGTAAGGTTAGTGTATAGGGTAAGGTTAGGGTATAGGGTAAGGTTAGGGTATAGGGTAAGGTTAGGGTAAGGTTAGGGTATAGGGTAAGGTTAGTGTATAGGGTAAGGTTAGGGTATAGGGTAAGGTTAGGGTATAGGATATAGGGTAGTGTAAGGTTAAGGTATAGGGTAAGGTTAGGGTATAGGATAAGGTTAGGGTAAGGTTAGGGTATAGGGAAAGGTTAAGGTATAGGGTTAGTGTATAAGGTAAGGTTAGGGTATAGGGTAAGGTTAGGGTATAGGGTTAGGGTATAGGGTATAGGGTAAGGTTAGGGTATAGGGTAAGGTTAGTGTATAGGGTAAAGTTAGGGTATAGGGTAAGGCTAGGGTATAGGGTAAGGTTAGGGTAAGGTTAGGGTATAGGGAAAGGTTAAGGTATAGGGTTAGTGTATAAGGTAAGGTTAGGGTATAGGGTAAGGTTAGGGTATAGGGTTAGGGTATAGGGTAAGGTTAGGGTATAGGGTAAGGGTACCTGGCTTAGCAATGGTCCATTCTTTACACTCTAGAGCTGCGCTGGGCAGAGAGGCCTCGCTGACCCCGGCCATGTTGATGGCTCGCACTTGGAACTGGTAGAACAAGTTCTCCTTCAGGTTCTCTGCCTGGACACACATAGCACACCCAGGAAGGACACACCCAGGAAGGACACACCCAGGAAGGACACACATAGCAAACCCAGGAAGGACACACCCAGGAAGGACACACCCAGAAAGGACACACCCAGAAAGGACACACCCAGGAAGGACACACATAGCACACCCAGAAAGGACACACATAGCACACCCAGGAAGGACACACCCAGGAAGGACACACATAGCACACCCAGGAAGGACACACATAGCACACCCAGGAAGAACACACATAGCACACCCAGGAAGGACACACAGAGCACACCCAGGAAGGACACACAGAGCACACCCAGGAAGGACACACAGAGCACACCCAGGAAGGACACACAGAGCACACCCAGGAAGGACACACCCAGGAAGGACACACCCAGGAAGGACACACCCAGGAAGGACACACAGAGCACACCCAGGAAGGACACACCCAGAAGGACACACCCAGGAAGGACACACAGAGCACACCCAGGAAGGACACACCCAGGAAGGACACACCCAGGAAGGACACACAGAGCACACCCAGGAAGGAGACACAGAGCACACCCAGGAAGGACACACAGAGCACACCCAGGAAGGACACACCCAGGAAGACACACCCAGGAGGACACACCCAGGAAGGACACACCCAGGAAGGACACACAGAGCACACCCAGGAAGGACACACAGAGCACACCCAGGAAGGACACACCCAGGAAGGACACACCCAGGAACCCAGGAACACACCCAGGAAGGACACACCCAGGAAGGACACACCCAGGAAGGACACACCCAGGAAGGACACACCCAGGAAGGACACACCCAGGAAGGTTAGAGGCTTTATCAACGCACCCTACAGCTTTAATAACACACTACTACCCCGTCGCTGTAATAGTGCAATGTATCAATCCATCAATTTAGAACAAAAACATTTGTTTGGCCAGAGCCAAAAGAAGAGTACTTCATTGTTAATTCTATGCCATTTGCCATTTGTCTTAAAATGCCTTACCTTATAGGAAGTACAGGTGACAGCCTTGGGGTTGAGTTCATGCCACTGTCCTCCAACTCCACCCTTTACTGTCCTGTAGTCCACAAAGTATCCTCTGATGTCAGCTCCCCCGGTCACCACCGGCTCCCTCCAGGCTAACACCATGTAGTCACGAGCTGCCTCCATCAGGTGGACTCCACTGGGGACACCAGGGATGGCTGGGGGGGGGTTACCTCAGGTTAACAGGGAGGATGGGACAGGGAGGGTGGGACAGGGAGGGGAGGGGAGGATGGGACAGGGAGGGGAGGGTGGGACAGGGAGGGGAGGGGAGGATGGGACAGGGAGGGAGGGTGGGACAGGGGAGGGGAGGATGGGACAGGGAGGGAGGATGGGACAGGGAGGGGAGGATGGGACAGGGGGTATGGGACAGGGAGGGGCGGATGGGACAGGGCGGATGGGACAGGGAGGGGGTGGGACAAGGAGAAAGGGACAGGGAGGGCGGATGGGACAGGGAGGGAGGATGGGACAAGGAGGGGAGGATGGGACAGGTAGGATGGGACAGGGAGGGGAGGATGGGACAGGGAGGGGAGGATGGGACAGGGAGATGGGACAGGGAGAGGAGGATGGGACAAGTAGGATGGGACAGGGAGGATGGGACAGGGAGGGGAGGATGGGACAGGGCAGATGGGACAGGGAGGGGAGGATGGGACAGGGTGGGGAGGATGGGACAGGGAGGGGAGGATGGGACAGGGAGGGGAGGATGGGACAGGGAGGGGAGGATGGGACAGGGCGGATAGCTTTGGCTTTTGAGGAATTGTCTTATATACACTGAGAAATACATCCTACAGTTCTGGACAAACATAGAGCTGAGGAATTGTCTTATATACAGTGAGAAATACATGCTAAAGATCTGGACTAACAGAGCTGAGGAATACAGTGAGAAATAGTAGCGTACTGTTAAAAGCAACAACTGAAACCCCCAAGATCTTCACCTCATATTCCTTCTTTGTTATATTGCAATCTATACAGTAAATCCAGTTCTGTAAAGTCTTACCGATGCCAGCCTTGACGACCACGGCCTCCGACTCCAAAGAGCTGTGACTGTACCCTGCTGCGTTCACCGCCTTCACACGGAACACACACGACTCTCCTGTGTTCAGACCGTGGCACACAAACCTATTGGGACAGGAATACGTATGGTTATTGATTTGGATTATTGAATGAATGAATGACTGATTTATTGATTGATTTTTGAATGAAAAAAATGAATGAATTAATGGATGGATGAATTAATGAAGGAAATATTGGATGAAAGGAAGATTTAATGAATGAAAAAATGAATAAATGGTTGATTGGGTGATTGATTGAATTGCTATAATGTAACGTACCTGGTTCCTTTAACAGGCTTGTTGTTTGCGGGTGTCCAGACATCACTGCCCGCCACAGTATAGTTGATGTAATATCCCACCAGGTGTTTTACATCCTTAGACGCCCCCCAGGAAACAACGACTGATGTATCTGTGTTCCTAGTGGCTACGGCTGGGCCGGGGGCCGCAGGCAGGTCTGAGAGCGAGGGAGATGGGGGGAGCAGAGTACAGTAGTCCAGTATATATAGTAATATGTCTTTATCTCTCTACTCACCCAGCATGTCTCCTACAGTGATATCTCCAGTAGCAGAAGAGGCCTCAGTCATCCCAGCAGAGTTACTGTATATATCTACAGTATATCTCTCTATAGTCCAGCATATATCTCAATATGTCTTTATCTCTCTACTCACCCAGCATGTCTCCTACAGTGATATCTCCAGTAGCAGAGGAGGCCTCAGACATCCCAGCAGAGTTACAGCAGCGGACTCTGAAGCTGTAGCTCTTCCCCTCTGCCAGATCAAACAGCGCGAAGCGAGGAGACTTGACGGGCATCCCTGTGTTGGCCCTCTGCCAGCACTCACTACCAGCAACACACTGGCAAAATAAACACCCAGGACTGGTCAACACCGGCATACAGGCTCATCAATCAGTCAACCAACCTGACCATCATCCTTCCTTTCCCCAACAACTCTAAGGCTAACGCCCTGCAGCACTCACATCTGTAATCATGAAATGCTTTGAAAGGCTTGTTATGGCACACATCAGCTCCATCATCCCAGAATCTAGGACTTAACACTCCTGGACTTCCTGACGGGTACCCCAGGTGGTGAGGGTAGGCAACAACAAATCCACCATGCTGACCATCAACACTGGGGCCCCTCAGGGGTGTGTGCTTAATCCACTCCTATACTCCCTGTTCACCCATGCACGACTCCAAGAATACCATCAGGTTTGCTAACGGCACGACTCAGTCACACAAACACACACACACACACTTAATTTGCTCACACACACATAATGTGCACACACATTCATACTGACTCGACACCAAGGGCTCCCAAACTGTTTTGACCCACAACCCCATTTTGATATCTGTAAATTCTCACGACCCCAACCATGTGAAAATAAATTATGTCCTTAAAAACCTCTTCGGGATAGGGTGCAGCATTTTCACTTTTGGATAAATAGCGTGCCCGATTTCAACTCCTGGTACTCATCCCCAGAATATAAGATATGCATATTATTAGTAGATATGGATAGAAAACACACTGACGTTTCTAAAACTGTTTGAATCATGTCTGTGAGTATAACAGAACTTATGTAGCAGGCAAAACCTCGAGGACAAACCATTCAGATTATTTATTTTTTGAGGTCACAGTCTATTAAATGAGCTTTCATTGGGAAACCAAAATTCTAAGGGACTTGTTTCCAGTTCCTACCGCTTCCACTGGATATCACCAGTCTTGAAAATTGGTTGAGGTTATTCCTTTGTGTAATGAAGAAGTACGGCCATCTTGAATGACTGTCACGTTATGTGTACTGTTTGAGAGTTGCGCAAGACCAGAAAAGTAGCGTTAGTTTGTTGTCATCCTGTATTGAAAACAGATAGACCCGTCTTAATTTTGATCGATTATTAACGTTTAAAAATACCTAAAGTTGTATTACAAAAGTAGTTTGAAATGTTTTGGCAAAGTTTACAGGTAACTTTTGAGATATTTTGTAGTGACTTTGCCCAAATTTGAAGCTGTGTTTTTCTGGATCAAACGCGCCAAATAAATGGACATTTTGGATAGATATCGACGGAATTAATCGAACAAAAGACCTTTTGTGATGTTTATGGGACATATTGGAGTGCCAACAAAAGAAGCTCATCAAAGGTAAGGCATGATTTATATTTTATTTCTGCGTTTTGTGTAGCGCCTGCAGGGTTGAAATATGCTTTCTCTCTTTGTTTACAGCTTTGCTATCATCAGATACTAGCATCTTATGCTTTCGCCGAAAAGCCTTTTTAAAATCTGACATGTTGGCTGAATTCACAACGAGTGTAGCTTTAATTTGGTATCTTACATGTGTGATTTAATGAAAGTAAAATTTTTATACTATTTTATTTGAATTTGGCGCTCTACATTTCCCTGGCCATTGGCCAAGTGGGACGCAAGCGTCCCGCCTATCCCAGAGAGGTTTTTAACAGTCAATGTTTACTTTTTATTTGGGTCTATGGCAGTCAATTGAAAAACATTCTGAATCCAGTTTCAAAAATACAATGTCCAATCATGACATCAGGGATCTTCAGGTCAGAGATCTAGAAATAGGCCCAAGTTGGAATTCCAATTTGGGTGACCGATTCTTCCCAGTTGGAGCTCATTTTCTTTTCAAAATTCCAAGTTGGGTGACCAATTCTTCCCAGTCGGAGCTCGTTTTTTCATAATTCCAAGTTGGGTGACCGATTCTTCTCAGTTGGAGCTCTTTTTTTTACAAAATTCCAAGTCGATGGGCCGATTCTTCCCAGTTGGAGCTCGTGTTTGCATAATTCCAAGTGCTTTCTTTAATTAAAAAATCATCATTAACACATACCACGCTGCATTTTGGTCCGCTCCTTACGACGATCGTGACAGTCACGTTCTGACCCTAGTTCTTGTGTTATTTGTTTGTTTTAGTTGGTCAGGACGTGAGTTGGGTGGGCATTCTATGTTCTGTGTTTCTAGGTTGGTTTTCTGTGTTCGGCCTAGTATGGTTCTCAATCAGAGGCAGGTGTCGTTAGTTGTCTCTGATTGAGAATCATACTTAGGTAGCCTGGGTTTCAATGTTGTTTTGTGGGTGATTGTTTCCGTGTCTGTGTTTATTCGCCACACGGTACTGTTTCGGTTTGTTCACATTTATTGTTTTTGTATTCATAGTGTTCAGTTTATGTTTTTTAAATAAACAACCATGGACACTTACCACGCTGCGCATTGGTCCTCCGATCCTTCTCGCTTCTCCTCCTCAGACGAAGAGGAGGAGGAAAACCCTTACATTCTCCCCTGACACATAGTCATCTGGCTCTGTAGCATCTGTTGCCCTCTTTGTGAAGAACATGCAGACAGTTTTTTTTCACATTGAGATGCAAACACGAGTCACTGAGCCACTTTGTAACCTGGACCATTACAGTAGTGAGTTCTTGTGTAGCTTGTTGTTTGCTCTTTGCATGCACATATATCACTGTATCATCTGCATACATTTGAACTTCAGACCCAGTACAGACAGAAGGCAGACCATTAATGTACAGGATGAACAGTATTGACCTTTGGGGCACGCCCACATTATAGCTAAGAGTGGGCAACAGTTAGTTTTGACTATTACGCTGATGACCAACTTTTTAAAGGTTCTAGATTTGTTAAACAACAGGTTCATATTTTTACTAAATTAATGCAACAGGTTGAAAGGATTAGATTACTGGAAAGGGGTTACGGGTTTGTTTATTGTTTATTTTAGGTGTCTATTTCACTTAATGAAACACTGCATTATGTGATGTGTTTTGAGTAGGATTCTTCCTTCCGGGACTGATGGAAGTCCACTACATTATGTATGTTAAGGGAGACGTAGGAGATCACATCTCAAACAACTTTTTATTAAAGGCCTGGGATCAAATATCACTGATTCCTTACGCTGAGAAATTGACTACATTTGCAACAGAAAAAAGTGTTACATTTCGAGGGGTAACAGGAACTATCTGAGGTGAAACAGCTACTACATATGTCGTTGGACATTGGTCTAGTAATGATACCAGGATAATTTTACATAGTTATGGAAAAGGGAGACCAGTCATATAATATAATATGGGAGTGAATTGTTAGACTCGGTGGTGAGATACGTGTTGCTGTGTCTAAGGGTAGAACATGATAAATTAACCTCACATAAACGTTGGGGTAGATTACAACAAACAATTAATGATTTGAAGGAATACAGTGGACTTATTATCAGGTTTTCTTTGTAGTTTAAACTTTTTGCTTGCTGAATTGGTGTAGTATAGTGAACGCTAACTAAATGTTTTGTGGGGGGGGCGGGGTTTGGGAAAATGGGGGTTTCAGTGTCTTTGAAATGCTTCCCGGGGCTGTGGTCTTGGGAAGAGCAGTGAGTGAGATTAAGGCGTTAAACTGTCATGGCCTGGCCATTTTTGTTTGGGTTAGGGTTAGGGTTAACCCTAACCCAACATACTGTTGTTATGACTATTTGTTGGTGTTTTTAAAATACTGTGTTTGATTTGTGTATTCTATTTCCTTTGGGTTTAGTGAGTTTTCCATTTGTCTTAGTGCCACGGTATCTTAAAGGGGCCCACACACACATGGAATTTTACGGGAAGTTGTTATTTTCTGAGTTTTAATTAAACACATTAATTATTTTGATAAAGAACTTTACTGGAAACCTGGGATACGACATGTATGAAATGTTTGACTGTTTTTCATTAATTTGTCTCATATAGTAAGAAACACTTCTTTGACGGGTTTCTATGACCTCTGACCTCTGTCCTGACTTTCCAGTGTGGTTTGATCACCCTCATTGGAAAGCCATTTGGATAATGAATTTAAGGTAATTTGTAATACCTATTTGAAGGTAATTTGTAATATTGATAATTATGATGAAGTTTATAGTTCTTTTCCATATTTCTGATTTGGACCAATGTGAAGAAGGAGAGGGCGTTGCCTTTGATTAAGGGTAGGCTGCCTGTCTATTTTCCTACAATTATTTTTCTTTATGGAGTTATTAAGGGTAGTGATTCTAATTCAATTTTGTTATTTTAAATGGTTTTGTTTTATTTTTTTGACCAGTAGTTGTGTCTTTTTACACAAAATGGGGGTGGTAACAGTCCTCTGATGTTTTGGATTGAAGTTTACAAGCCTTGAGTGATATGTGAAGGGGTGTTTTGTTGTGTTGTCTGTTCTGTTCTGTTTTGGGTCAAATCTCACCAGATTAGGTCTGCTGGACTGTGGGGATTTCTCCCGATGGGTTAGAGGTCTAACTTCCTGATCCTAGGATTAAGTTGAGTGTGATGGGGAGTTTAAAACAATTTTTAAAAGATGGTTTCAATAGAACGTGTTGTTATTCTCTTTGAAATATGTTTAGACATTGGTATTAAGAATTATTTGTAAAAGTAATAATTTATCATATAGTTAATGCTTGTCTGGATTTCCTGAATAAAAAACGTACTGAACTAAACTGTTGTTCTGATCTGTCCTCTCTTGAGGTTATGATGAAAGGTAACGTCAGTCGGTCGCTTAATGCATGGAAGAGATAATTGGACCGAACAGTGTGTGTACCTCAAAACCCCCCTCTAACTGGCTGAAGAAGAGCGACAAAGGCGTTGAATACGGCCCTGTCTGCACGACTTCTACCAGAGACCTGAGTCCTGAGCCAGCAGCCTGTATGCAGCGTCCAATCAGAACTATCGACTGCTTTTCTCTCATGTCTTTTCTCAGGGGTGTGAGAGGAGTCCACGTGGAGTGAGCATGGGGAGAGATCTGCTCTAATCTTCTCTTATGTTGCTGGTATACTGGTTGACGAATGGACAAGACATTATGGGTAGTAAAGGTGATGGCGGCTCAGGTGAAACATTGAAATTGGGACATTATCGTGGGCCATCCACTTTGAACTGTAAAGCTATCTGAAGAAGACAATGCAGAAAAATCAGTGCCTGAAGGGGGGTTGGGGAGTTGTGCCCAAAATGTATTTGTTAGAATTGTTTATTTGGGGGTATCAGGTTGATTGTAGAGGTCTGCACACTACATAAAATTATAGTAATTTAGAATAAGATTGCATTAAGATACTGATATGTATTATAAAAATAAATTTGATAATAGAATTATACGATTACACTGTATGTTAATATAAATGTACATTCTGCCAATGTTGATGTGTGTTAAAAAAAAAGTTTTACTTTGAGTGATATGACCAATTTGAATCACTGAGCATTGTCATTCTACATTTTGGTTGGATAATTAATTGGGTTGTGATTATGATTTGGAAACTGAACGATTTCTAAAACTGAAGGATTGATTTGAGTTTACTATGTTAACTATATGAGTGAAGCAATAAATGTATTATGGATTGATTATTAAGATGTTATTAAGATGGGCAGGAACACAAGCAATGAGTTATTGCTTTTATGCTTCTTGGTTTATGAAGAATGTATGCATTTTCTACATGTGAATGAATGTTCGCAAATCTTGTAATTTTCTTTTAAGTTGAGAGGATTCTCAAAATGGGGGAATGTGAGAGCAACATTTCAAGATTGTTATAATACTTTTATTGCATCAAATGGTTGTTTTATGCAACAGAATAGAGGATTCTTATAACTATTGTGTCTGTGTGAACTGAAAGTGGGCCTCTAACACTGACAGCAGATTTCCGATGTCTTTTGGGTGATAAAACCTAAAGAGGTCGCTTTCCAGAGCATGAGTTAATGTTTCTGTTCTATATGGTACCAGGGAGAGATGACTCCAGGGCCAGACCTTGGTCTCTACACAAAGATGTTTTTACAGCAGATACTCTGCTGTGAATTATAAGTATATTTAATACAAATCTTAACCTTGTGACCTATTCCATACATCTGTTGTTCATCATGTAGACTGAAAGGGGTGTATCGTGGCTATAAAAGACCTTTGTACTTTTGTCTCGGTGCTCTCAACGAATCATCTGAGGGTGATTCATCAAATAATGGGTAGTCATTTGATTAAGTGTTCAGGAGTCTTATGGCTTGGAGGTTGAAGCTGTTTAGAAGCCTCATGGTGCTCTGGTACCGCTCTGTAGCAGAGAGAACAGTCTATGACTAGGTTGGCTGGAGTCTTTGGCAATTTTTAGGGCTTCCTCTGACACTGCCTGGAATAGAGGTCCTGGATGGCAGGAAGCTTGGCCCCATTGATGTACTGGGCCATTCGCGCTACCCTCTGTAGTGCTTTGCGGTCGGAGCCCAAGCAGTTGCCATACCAGGCAGTGATGCAACCAGTCAGGATACTCTTGATGATGCAGCTGTAGAACCTTTTCAGTCTCCTGAGGGGGAAAAGGTTTTGTCGTGCCCTCTTCACGACTGTCTTGGTGTGCTTGGACCATGTTAGTTTGTTGGTGATGTGGACACCAAGGAACTTGAAGCTCTCAACCTGCTTCACTACAGCCCTGTAGATGAGAATGGGGATGTGCTCAGCCTCTTTTTCCTGTGGTCCACAATCAACTCCTTTGTCTTGATCACGTTGAGGAAGAGGTTGTCCTGGCACCCGGTTGTTGTCCTGGCACCCGGCCAGGTCTCTGACCTCCTCCCTATAGGCTGTCTCATCGTTGTCGGTGATCAGGCCTACCACTATTGTGTCATCGGCAAACTTAATGATGGTGTTGGAGTCGTACCTGGCCGTGCAGTCATGAGTGAACAGGGAGTACAGGAGGGGACTGAGCATGCACCCCTGAGGGGCCCCTGTGTTGAGGATCAGCGTGGCGGGTTTGTTGTTATCTACCCTTACCAGTCCAGGATCCAGTGTCCCGTACAATGATCATATATGCTGCTGCTGCTACTCTTTTTATCATACACTGAGTGTACAAAACATTAGAAACACCTCCCTAATATTGAGTTGTACCCTCTTTTGCCCTCAGAATAGCTCCAACTTGTCCCAAAGCATCCCACAGTCATTTCAAGTTGGCTGGATGTCTTTTGGGTGGTGGACCATTCTTGATACATAAGGGAAACTGGATTGTATTTATCATCATTAGTCATTTAGGTCAACATTGGATCATTCAGAGATCCTCACTGAACTTCTGGAGAGAGTTTGCTGCACTGAAAGTAAAGGGGCTGAATAATTTTGCACGCCCAATTTTTCAGTTTTTGATTTGTTAAAAAAGTTTGAAATATCCAATAAATGTTATTCCACTTCATGATTGTGTCCCACTTGTTGTTGATTCTTCACAAAAAAATACAGTTTTATATCTTTATGTTTGAAGCCTGAAATGTGGCAAAAGGTCGCAAAGTTCAAGGGGGCCGAATACTTTCGCAAGGCACTGTATCTAACCCTACCACTCCAGTATCCCTGCACGTTGTAAAATGGTATTGGAACTTACCCTGTATATATCTTATACTTGACTTTTTAAATGTATGTTTTATAGTACTACTGATATTGATTACTGCATTGTTGGGTTTGAAGCTCACAAGAAAGGCATTTCACTGTACTTGTGCACATGACAATAAAAAGTTGAAACAATCAACCCATCAACCAACCAATCAATCAATAAACCAATAAATGTATCAATCATTAAACCCATCAATCAATCAATCATCCTCTCACCTTCTCAACAAGGTACACAACCCCTTCATGACCTCTTTGAGCGGGCGGAGACCAGGCCAGAACCACGTAGTTCTTCGTTGCCTCGGTAACCACCAGGTCGGTGGGCTCACCTGGTACCACGCCCACTGAGTTGTCAACAAGGGTCAAGGGTCAGGATTATTGTAATTAACATAGTGGAGAGATCTAAAGATAATGTATTGAAAGTACAGATAAAGTGTAGAACTACAGGTCTAACCTGTAGCGTCTTCCTCAGTGAACTTGATCATTCCGGTGAAGGGAGCAGAGGGACCAGCTAAGATACACAGAGACAGCAGGTTACAACAGGTTTCTACTTTGCACAATCTTCCACTGCAAATCTACCATTCCAGTTTTTTACTTGCTATTTTGTATTCACTTTGCCACCATGGCCTTTTTTTTGCCTTTACCTCCCTTATCTCACCTCATTTGCTCACATCGTATATAGACTTGTTTATACTGTATTATTGACTGTATGTTTGTTTTACTCCATGTGTAACTGTGTCGTTGTTTGTGTCGAACTGCTTTGCTTTATCTTGGCCAGGTCGCAATTGTAAATAAGAACTTGTTCTCAACTTGCCTACCTGGTTAAATAAAGGTGAAATAAATAAATAAAAAACAACAGCACATTACAACAGAAGGTTACAACAGCACATAACAACAGAAGGTAACAACAGCATGTTACAACAGCACATTACAACAGCAGGTTACAACAGACGGTAACAACAGAAGGTAAGAACATCACGTTACAACAGAAGGTACCAACATCACAGTACAACAGTAGGTAACAACAGAAGGTAACAACATCACATTACAACAGAAGGTAACAACATCACAGTACAACAGTAGGTAACAACAGAAGATAACAAGATCACGTTACAACAGAAGGTAACAACATCAAATTACAACAGAAGGTAACAACCGAAGGTAACAACATCACGTTACAACAGAAGGTAACAACAGAAGGTAACATCATCACATTACAACAGAAGGTAACAACATCACGTTACAACAGAAGGTAACAACATCACATTACAACAGAAGGTAACAACACCACGTTACAACAGAAGGTAACAACAGAAGGTAACAACATCACGTTACAACAGAAGGTAACAACAGAAGGTAACAACATCACGTTACAACAGAAGGTAACAACATCACGTTACAACAGAAGGTAACAACAGAAGGTAACAACATCACGTTACAACAGAAGGTAACAACAGAAGGTAACAACATCACGTTACAACAGAAGGTAACAACAGAAGGTAACAACATCAGGTAACAACAGAAGGTAACAACAGAAGGTAACAACATCACGTTACAACAGAAGGTAACAACATCACGTTACAACAGAAGGTAACAACAGAAGGTAACAACAGAAGATAACATCACGTTACAACAGAAGGTAACAACATCATATTACAACAGAAGGTAACAACAGAAGGTAACAACAGAAGATAACATCACGTTACAACAGAAGGTAACAACAGAAGGTAACAACATCACGTTACAACAGAAGGTAACAACAGAAGGTAACAACATCATATTAAAACAGAAGGTAACAACAAAAGGTAACAACAGAAGATAACAACATCACGTTACAACTGAAGGTAATAACATCACGTTACAACAGAAGGTAACAACAGAAGGTAACAACATCACGTTACAACAGAAGGTAATAACATCACGTTACAACAGAAGGTAACAACAGAAGGTAACAACATCACGTTACAACAGAAGGTAACAACATCACGTTACAACAGAAGGTACCAACATCACAGTACAACAGAAGGTAACAACATCAAGTTACAACAGAAGGTAACAACAGAAGGTTACAACAGAAGGTAACAACATCACGTTACAATAGAAGGTAACAACAGAAGGTTGTGGCTAACACACCTGGGGCTAACGCACCTAGACTAACACATCTGGGACTAACACACCTAGACTAACACACCTGGGTCTAACACACCTGGGGCTAACACACCTTGTCTAACACACCTAGAGTAACACACCTGGGGCTAACAGACCTGGGCTAACACACCTAGACTAACACACCTGGACTAATACACCTGGACTAACACACCTAGACTAATACACCTGGACTTACACACCTGGACTAATACATCTGGACCAACACACCTAGACTAATACACCTAGACTAACACACCTAGACTAACACACCTGGGGCTAACAAGCCTAGACTAATACACCTAGAATAACACACCTAGACTAACACACCTGAACTAACACACCTGGACTAACACACCTGGACTAACAAACATGGACTAACACACCTGGACTAATACACCTGGACTAACACACCTGGGGCTAACAAACCTAGACTAACACATGGACTAACACACATGGACTAACACACCTGGACTAATAAACCTAGACTAATACACCTGGACTAATACACCTGGACTAATACACCTGGACTAATACACCTGGACTAACACACCTGCACTAACACACCTGGACTAATACACCTGCACGAATACACCTGGACTAACACATCTGGACTAACACATCTGGACTAATACACCTGGACTAACACAACCTGGACTAATACACCTAGACTAATACAACTGGACTAACACACCTGGACTAACACACCTGGACTAATACACCTAGACTAATACACCTGGACTAACACATCTGAACTAATACACCTGGACGAATACACCTAGACTAATACACCTGGACTAACACACCTGGACTAACACACCTGCACGAATACACCTGCACTAACACACCTGGACTAACACACCTGGACTAATACACCTGGACTAACACAACCTGGACTAATACACCTAGACTAATACAACTGGACTAACACACCTGCACTAATACACCTAGACTAATACACCTGGACTAACACACCTGGACTAACACATCTGAACTAATACACCTGGACGAATACACCTAGACTAATACACCTGGACTAACACACCTGGACTAATACACCTGGTCTTATACACCTAGACTAATACACGTGGACAAATACACATAGACTAATACACCTGGGATAACACAAACATAGACTAATACACCTGGACTAACACAGATGGACTAACACACCTGGGATAACACAAACGTAGACTAATACACCTGGACTAACAAACATGGACTAACACACTTGGACTATTACACCTGGGATAACACAAACAAAGACTAATACACCAGGACCAACACACCTGGACTAACACACCTGGACTAATACACCTGGGATAACACAAACGTAAACTAATACACCTGGACTAACACAAACGTAGACTAATACACCTGGACTAACAAACATGGACTAACGCACCTGGACTATTACACCTGGGATAACACAAATGTAGACTAATACACCTGGACTAACAAACCTAGATTAACAAACCTAGACTAACAAAATCAGACTAACACACCTGGACGATTACACCTGGGATAACACAAACCTAGACTAATTCACCTGGACTAACACACCTGGGCTGGAACAAAGCCTAAACAACCAGTAGCTCTCCAGGAGGAGGTTTGGTCACTCCTTTTCTAACCAATCAGATGCTGACCTCGATGGCGAGCCCTGTCGTGGGGGTCTATGGCGGTAACGGGATCAGAGGCTCTAGAAGGTCGGCTGACCCCAGCCCGGTTGATGGCTCTGACTCGGAAGGTATAGCTCCTCCCCTCAATCAGCCCCGTTACTGGGAAACGGGCGTACTTCACAGGGGTGTCGTTACACTGAGCCCAGTGGTGGTGGCCCACCTCACACCTACACGTGCACGCGCGCGCGCACACGCGCACACACACACACACACACACACACACACACACACACACACACACACACACACACACACACACACACACACACACACACACACACACACACACACAGAGAGAGAGAGAGAGAGAAGTACCATGGAGCTAGTCTGTCCAGGTAGATCCGTCTAGAGATGTGGAGAACCACAGAGTACCATGGACCTAGGCTGTCCATGTACAGAAGGTCTAGAGATGTGGAGAACCACAGAAGAAGAGATAGCTAACCTTCACAGAGAGCTAGGAAACCACAGAAGAACAGAAGTTCCTACCTATCAATGAAGTACCCCAAGATGGAGCTGCTTCCCTCCACCGCCGGCTGTTTCCATGTCACCACAACGTAGTCCTTGTTGGCGTCATGGCAACGTACGTCCAGGGGCGCAACGGGAACACCTTCCAACTCCACCTCTTCATCTGTGACACACACAGAGGTAAACACTTGCACACACACACTTGTGAGAACACACATTAACATTTAACCCAACCCTTCTGAATCAGAGAGGTGCGGTGGGTTGCCATAATCAATATCCACGTCTCCGGCGCCCGGGGAACAGTGGGTTAACTGCCTTGCTCAGGGGCAGAACGAAAGAGTTTTACCTTGTCAGCTTGGGGATTCGATCCAGCAACCTTTCGGTTACTGGCCCAAAGCTCTAACGACTAGGCTAATGCCGCCCCACTACACTACCACTCAGACCACTCAGCATTAGGTCTGTCTGTCTGTCACACATCTATCAAACCCTTTAAATCTGTCCTGTAGTCATTCAATGGGGATATAATAAGGTCTGCTTTACCACCCCATCTACAGTCGTGGCCAAAAGTTTTGAGAATGACACAAATATTAATTTTCACAAAGTCTGCTTCATCAGTGTCATTATATATTTTTGTCAGATGTTACTATGGAATACTGAAGTATAATTACAAGCATTTCATAAGTGTCAAAGGCTTTCATTGACAATTACATGAAGTTGATGCAAAGAGTCAATATTTGCAGTGTTGACCCTTCTTTTTCAATACCTCTGCAATCCGCCCTGGCATGCTGTCAGTTAATTTCTGGGCCACATCCTGACTGATGGCAGCCCATTCTTGCATAATCAATGCTTGGAGTTTGTCAGAAGTTGTGGGTTTTTGTTTGTCCACCACCTCTTGAGGATTGACCACAAGTTCTCAATGGGATTAAGGTCTGGGGAGTTTCCTGGCCATGGACCCAAAACATTGATGTTTTGTTCCCCGAGCCACTTAGTTATCACTTTTGCCTTATGGCAAGGTACTCCATCATGCTGAAAAGGCATTGTTTGTCACCAAACTGTTCCTGGATGGTTGGGAGAAGTTGCTCTCGGAGGATGTGTTGGTACCATTCTTTATTCATGACTGTGTTCTAAGGCAAAATTGTGAGTGAGCCCACTGGCTCAGAAGCAACCCCACACATGAATGGTCTCAGGATGCTTTACTGTTGGCATGACACAGGACTGATGGTAGCGCTCACCTTGTCTTCTCCGGACAAGCTTTTTTCCGGATGCCCCAAACAATTGGAAAGGGGATTCAGAGAAAATTACTTTACCCCAGTCCTCAGCAATCCAATCCCTGTACCTTTTGCTAAAACTTTTGGCCACAACTGTACTCTCCTTTCCTCTCTCTGCAGTGTGTTTCTGTGTGTTGGGTGGAGAGGGATATAGAAGCAACTATTCAGGAGATAAAACTGAGACAGAGAGGTACAGACAGTGCTGGGACAGTCACTGGTTAACACTGACCCACTGGTTAACACTGACCCACTAGTTAACACTGCCATTTGAACTGACCCACTGGTTAACACTGCCATTTGAACTGACCCACTGGTTAACACTGACCCACTGGTTAACACTGACCCACTGGTTAACATTGCCATTTGAACTGCCTTACACATGAAAAAAACACAAGCTTTCGTTGTACTTCTCCTGATCTCAGTCTTGGGACCAACGCTCAGCTGGCCTTCAGCATCATGTCTTCTCACACCGCCATTCCCTTATAATACAAACCTTGTCCTGCCTTATTGCTTACTTATGGTATTATATCCTATCATATCGTACCGTATCATATTGTATCGTACTGTTAAGTAAACCATTTCAGGTCGTACCTCTGACGAAGACGTAAGCGGAGTAGGACTGGAAGCCAGACTTGGTGTTAACTCTCAGGGTGTAGAGTCCTTCATCCTCCTTGTTAAGATGGACCAGTGTCAGGGTGGCTTTCTCTCCACTCCAGTGGGTGTGGACCCACTTGGACTCTGACAGGGCCTTGCCTGGGGAGACACCACAGTATCAGACAGATGGACTCAGTAGTTCACAAAGGTAAAGCACAGGATAGTGTGAAATGAGGCCCAAGAACAGCTCAGTACAGCAACTTTGTGTGTGTGTGTGTGTGTGTGTGTGCGTGTGTGCATGTGTGTGTGTGCATGTGCGTCCGGACCTCTGTCATTTTTTCTAATTTGTGACTCGTTTCAGGAATCTAGGCTTATGTCGCACGTCACTACAGGAGAGGCAATTGAATATAGACATTTATTTTTTATCAAAATGCGTTTTTGGGAATAAATGCCTTCTGGAAAATGTGAACTTTCATGTGCCTTAATAACAAACTTGCATTCTACCCTTAAATTACGAGCCTAGTTGGTTTAGCCACGGAAAAATACACAAACCTTCCCGCTAGCCATGATTGGCTGAGAAATGGATGGGCTGGACATGCCGGGAGATGAGCTTGGATTGGTCTGATGGGCTAGACATGCCGGGAGATGAGCTTGGATTGGTCTGATGGGCTAGACATGCCGGGAGATGAGTTTGGATTGGTCTGATGGGCTAGACATGCCGGGAGATGAGTTTGGATTGGTCTGATGGGCTAGACATGCCGGGAGATGAGCTTGGATTGGTCTGATGGGCTAGACATGCCGGGAGATGAGTTTGGATTGGTCTGCCATGTAGCATGCTTCTGTCTATAACGTGATCTGGTCAGTATGTGTTTATTTGTATTTATTTAACCTTGATATAATTAGGCAAGTCAGTTAACAACAAATTCTTATTTACAATGGCGGCCTACCAAAAGGCCTCCTGCGGGGACGGGGGCTGGGATTAAAAATACAAATACAATTTCAAAGCAGAATAACTTCCCGATTGTTCTTCAACTGCAGTGTATGATATACCATTTTGTAGCTCTGAGTAGCTACTTTTATCCACTGTAAAAAACAAAATTTCAAATTGTCATAAGACCAAATCAAGGCGGGCGGTCACATTAGAAAAAAATAAATCAAATCATAAAATCAAATCAAATCAAATCAAAATACAAATATATCTTTTGTAGACAATAAAGAAAAATCAATTATGGGTCAACATCTAAATATGTCTACCAGCGATGATCAAAGCTCATAAAGCGTATATTCTTGATCTGACTGAGTTCTCATTGAGCCTGCCTATTTGCAAACAAGTGGAGTCATGAACAGTGGTTTGTTGGTTATGTTCTCCTGCGTCCTTATTCGCCTCCTGATTTGCTTTTTAGCAGCAGATTCACCACTCTGTCAAATGGTTAACTCCTCCTTCTCGCGGCACTGGCTGAGGGCCTGAGAGGTGAAACGAAATAGCCCAGCTCGCGGTCGGCTCAAGTAAGCAATAAAGACGCTACTGACAGTGTGCTTTGCGAGACAAAATATCATTTTAAAACTGTCCTGCAACTTCTGCCGTGTCTACAGATATCCCCAAACGAAAACCAACTCTCGGAGAATGAGCGAACAACTGGTAAATAGTTGCTTATAGATATATAGTTGCTTATAGATAGCTGCCGGCAGAGACTTCTATTGCAGTAACGTTGAAGGGCTCTGGCTATTATTACTTAGCCTGCTAGAAGGATGACGTAAGAAGCTAGCGTTAAAGTGTACCTAATCAGCAGGAGCAAAAATTATGTACTAAAGTTCTCATAATAACGTTGCTTTACAGAAGGTAGGCTACTGTGAAAGATGTGGTGAGGCTGAGGCAGGCTGCAATGCATGCAGTAGGAAGCAGAGGAGAGAGAGAGAGAGGAAGCAAGCAGAGAGGTGTGTACAGTGGTTTTCAAACGTGGGAAGAAAATCTGTACTAATCTCATCAAACAAGTTACAAACTTTAAAAAAATATGATATGTTACATTAAAATACAACGACTGTTTGTTTCAATATGAACATCTCCACAGGACCTATCTTCCCTGTAGGCCTACATTAAAATACAATCACTGTATCAATATGAACATCTCCACATGACTCATCTTCCCTATAGGCCGACATTAAAATACAACCACTGTATCAATATGAACATCTCCACAGGACCCATCTTCCCTACAGGCCGACATTAAAATACAACCACTCTATCAATATGAACACATCCATAGGACCTATCTTCCCTATAGGCCTACATTAAAATACAACCACTGTATCAATATGAACATCTCCACATGACCCATCTTCCCTACAGGCCGACATTAAAATACAACCACTGTATCAATATGAACACATCCATAGGACCTATCTTCCCTATAGGTCTACATTAAAATACAACCACTGTATCAATATGAACATCTCCATAGGACCTATCTTCCCTATAGGTCTACATTAAAATACAACCACTGTATCAATATGAACATCTCCATAGGACCTATCTTCCCTATAGGTCTACATTAAAATACAACTACTGTATCAATATGAACATCTCCATAGGACCTATTTCCCTATAGGTCTACATTAAAATACAATCAACATGCAAACAATACAGTTCTAAACATTTTATGTTTTAGTTTCTGAGGCTGCGTGTCAGTCTGAATAATTTGTCATATTTCCCCCCTTTCAGGGATATAACATAACAACTGTATAGCTAATAGGCTATGTGTTTGTAGATGGACTGAGGTGATGAACCTACAGCAGCCAACGTGATAATGGCTCGGGTCATTTTTGCTTGTTTTTGTTGTTCTCTAAATAGCATTTAAAGTTTTTTAATTGTATAGAAATTAAGTAGGTTACGGCCCTGTGTGTGTGTTCCTACCCACCATCTCTGTACCAGAGGACAGCAGGCTGGTAGTGTTTAACGGTGTGTGTTCCTACCCACCATCTCTGTACCAGAGGACAGCAGGCTGGTAGTGTTTAACGGTGTGTGTTCCTACCCACCATCTCTGTACCAGAGGACAGCAGGCTGGTAGTGTTTAACGGTGTGTGTTCCTACCCACCATCTCTGTACCAGAGGACAGCAGGCTGGTAGTGTTTAACGGTGTGTGTTCCTACCCACCATCTCTGTACCAGAGGACAGCAGGCTGGTGGTGTTTAACGGTGTGTGTTCCTACCCACCATCTCTGTACCAGAGGACAGCAGGCTGGTGGTGTTTAACGGTGTGTGTTCCTACCCACCATCTCTGTACCAGAGGACAGCAGGCTGGTAGTGTTTAACGGTGTGTGTTCCTACCCACCATCTCTGTACCAGAGGACATCAGGCTGGTAGTGTTTAACGGTGTGTGTTCCTACCCACCATCTCTGTACCAGAGGACATCAGGCTGGTAGCGTTTAACGGTGGGATAGACGATGACGGTGCAGCCCAGACTTAGAGTCTCTCCCTCCCGGCCGAACGCCACCTCAAACGAGTCTATGATGGCTGTCTCAAAGGTCACACCGTGCTCCGAGCAGAACCCATCTAAAAGAGAGACAGACAGATGAGGGACAACATAGTGTTCTACAGAACTAAGACAACCTCTACAGTGCAGAGAGACAGACAGGAGACTAGAACTAAGACAACAGTCATACTGAACTATACCATGACACCTTTACAACATATAGAGAGACAGACAGGGGCCAGATTTCAGATTCACATGGTTTAGGGTTAGGGTTAACACATCTAAAACATACAAAGAGACAGACAGGAGGCAGATTTCAGACTAGACTCACGTGGTTTAGGGTTAACACATCTAAAACATACAGAGAGACAGACAGGAGGCAGATTTCAGACTAGACTCACGTGGTTTAGCATCAAGAGTTCCCACTTTCTGTCCCTCCTGGAACCCTGGTGGAGATTTAAATGATATGTAAATGAATATGAATAACACATATTTGATTCAGCAAGTTGAGCACAATATAAACTATATTGGCAAAAAAAGGTAGAATTAAAGATACAGAAGAGATGTAAGTACATGATTTGAGAGGAGAAGAACATACTCTTGATAACCACGGTGGCCACGGAAGAGCTCTCTCCCTTTATGTTGAGAGCAGACACACGGTACTGAGCCGTGTCCAGGAAGTCACAGCTACAAGGCAGAACACAGACATTACAACACCTCCACAACAACCACAACACAGCCCTGTCTGATATACCATACAACCATACAGGGTTAGGGTTACTATAGCTGCTACAGCAACCTACCTCTTGATCTACAGAGAGTGTTGTCAGGGTTACTATAGCTACTACGGCAACCTACCTCTTGATCTACAGAGAGTGTTGTCAGGGTTACTATAGCTACTACGGCAACCTACCTCTTGATCTACAGAGAGTGTTGTCAGGGTTACTATAGCTACTACGGCAACCTACCTCTTGATTTCCAGAGTGTTGTCAGGGTTACTATAGCTACTACGGCAACCTACCTCTTGATTTCCAGAGAGTGCATGTTGTAATTACTCTCTGCTGTGTACTTGTCAGGATGGGCCTTCTCATCTATCACCACATTGTTCTTATACCTGTCGGAGGGAGTGAGAGAAGACATTGTTTTCAGAAGAACAGAAAAGGAGAAAAGGAGATCTCTGCGCTAGAGAGGCTTGACTCTTGATGAGAGCTGTTTGAAGTATTATACACTAAGTGAACATCCAGCATCCGGGCGTGGACTCTACAAGGTGTTGAAATCGTTCCACAGGGATGCTGGCCCATGTTCACTCCAATGCTTCCCACAGTTGTGTCAAGTAGGCTGGATGTCCATTGGGTGGTGGACCATTCTTGATACAGATGGGAAACTGTTGACCGTGAAAAACCCAACAGCGTTGCAGTTCTTGACACTCAAAAAATGGTGTGCCTGGCACCTACTACCATACCCCATTCTAAGGCACTTAAATATTTTGTCTTGTCTCAATTGTCTTAAGGCTTAAAAATCCTTCTTTAACTGGTCTCCTCACCTTCATCTACACTGATTGAAGTGGATTTAACAAGTGACATCAATAAGGATTGAATCAATAAGGGCTTTCACCTGGATTCACCTGGTCAGTTTGTCACGGAAAGAGCAGGTGTTCCTAATGTTTTGTACAGTCAGTGTATGTACATCTTTTCAACATACATGTATGTATGTATGTATGTATGTATGCATGTACAGTGCATTCGGAAAGTATTCAGACCCCTTCCCTTTTTCCTCATTTTGTTACGTTACAGCCTTATTCTAAAATGGTTTCAATTCATTTTTTCCTCATCAAAACCCCATAATGACTAAGCGAAAACAGGTTACGACATTTTTGCAAATTTATAATAAATAAACAGAAATACCTTTTTTACAAAAAGTATTCAGACGCTTTTCTATGAGACTAGAAATTGAGCTCAGGTGCACGTCAGAGAAAAAAAGGTCTAATGTACCTGGAACCCACCAGGTACAACCCTAAATCTGTAAACAAAGGCACCCTCATAGACGTCATCCTGACCAACTGGCCCTCCAAATACATCTCCGCTGTCTTCAACCAGGATCTCAGCGATCACTGCCTCATTGCCTGTATCCGCTACGGAGCCGCAGTCAAACGACCACCCCTCATCACTGTCAAACGCTCCATAAAACACTTCTGTGAGCAGGCCTTTCTAATCGACCTGGCCCGGGTATCCTGGAAGGACATTGACCTCATCCCGTCAGTTGAGGATGCCTAGTCATTCTTTAAAAGTTACTTCCTCACCATTTTAGATAAGCATGCTCCGTTCAAAAAATGCAGAACTAAGAACAAATATAGCCCTTGGTTCACTCCAGACCTGACTGCCCTCGACCAGCACAAAAACATCCTGTGGCGGACTGCAATAGCATCGAATAGTCCCCACGATATGCAACTGTTCAGGGAAGTCAGGAACCAATACACGCAGTCAGTCAGGAAAGCTAAGGCCAGCTTCTTCAGGCAGAAATTGCATCCTGTAGCTCCAACTCCAAAAAGTTCTGGGACACTGTGAAGTCTGCCGCAGTCATCCCCCTCTTCAAAGGGGGAGATACCCTGGTCCCAAACTGTTACAGACCTATATCCATCCTGCCCTGCCTATCTAAGGTCTTCGAAACCCAAGTTAACAAACAGGTCACTGACCATCTCGAATCCCACCGTACCTTCTCCACTGTGCAATCTGGTTTCCGAGCCGGTCACGGGTGCACTTCAGCCACGCTCAAGGTACTAAACGATATCATAACCGCCATCGATAAAAGACAGTACTGTGCAGCCGTCTTGCCAAGGCTTTCGACTCTGTCAATCACCATATTCTTATCGGCAGACTCAGTAGCCTCGGTTTTTCTGATGACTGCCGTGCCTGGTTCACCAACTACTTTGCAGACAGAGTTCAGTGTGTCAAATCGGAGGGCATGCTGTCCGGTCCTCTAGCAGTCTCTATGGGGGTGCCACAGGGTTCAATTCTCGGGCCGACTCTTTTCTCTGTATATATCAATGATGTTGCTCTTGCTGCGGGCGATTCCCTGATCCACCTCTACGCAGACGACACCATTCTATATACTTCCGACCCGTCCTTGGACTATCTAACCTCCAAACGAGCTTCAATGCCATACAACACTCCTTCCGTGGCCTCCAACTGCTCTTAAACGCTAGTAAAACCAAATGCATGCTTTTCAACCGTTCGCTGCCTGCATCCGCACGCCTGACCAGCATCACCACCCTGGATGGTTCCGACCTTGAATATGTGGACATCTATAAGTACCTATGTGTCTGGCTAGACTGTAAACTCTCCTTCCAGACTCATATCAAACATCTCCAATCGAAAATCAAATCTAGAGTCGGCTTTCTATTCCGCAACAAAGCCTCCTTCACTCACGCAGCCAAACTTACCCTAGTAAAACTGACTATCCTACCGATCCTCGACTTCGGCGATGTCATCTACAAAATAGCTTCCAACACTCTACTCAGCAAACTGGATGCAGTTTATCACAGTGCCATCCGTTTTGTCACTAAAGCACCTTATACCACCCACCACTGCGACCTGTATGCTCTAGTCGGCTGGCCCTCGCTACATATTCGTCGCCAGACCCACTGGCTCCAGGTCATCTACAAGTCCATGCTAGGTAAAGCTCCGCCTTATCTCAGTTCACTGGTAACGATGGCAACACCCACCCGCAGCATGCGCTCCAGCAGGTGTATCTCACTGATCATCCCTAAAGCCAACACCTCATTTGGCCGCCTTTCGTTCCAGTTCTCTGCTGCCTGTGACTGGAATGAATTGCAAAAATCGCTGAAGTTGGAGACTTTTATCTCCCTCACCAACTTCAAACATCTGCTATCTGAGCAGCTAACCGATCGCTGCAGCTGTACATAGTCTATCGGTAAATAGCCCACCAATTTTTACCTACCTCATCACCATAATGTTTTTATTTATTTACTTTTCTGCTCTTTTGCACACCATTATCTCTACCTGTACATGACCATCTGATCATTTATCACTCCAGTGTTAATCTGCAAAATTGTAATTATTCGCCTACCTCCTCATGCCTTTTGCACACAATGTATATAGACTCTCTTTTTTTTCTACTGTGTTATTGACTTGTTAATTGTTTACTCCATGTGTAACTCTGTGTTGTCTGTTCACACTGCTATGCTTTATCTTGGCCAGGTCGCAGTTGCAAATGAGAACTTGTTCTCAACTAGCCTACCTGGTTAAATAAAGGTGAAATAAAAAAATATTTAAAAAAATTGTCCATACAGTTCCAAGACAGGATTGAGTCGAGGCACAGATCTGGGGAAGGGGACCAAAACATTTCTACAGCATTGAAGGTCCCCAAGAACACATTGGCCTCCATCATTCTTAAATGGAAGAAGTTTGGAACCACCAAGACTCTTTCTAGAGCTGGCCGCCCGGCCAAACTGAGCAATCAGGGGAGAAGGGCCTTGGTCACGGAGGTGACCAAGAGGTCCAGAGCTCCAGGGTTCCTCTGTGGAGATGGTAGAATCTTCCAGAAGGACAACCATCTCTGCAGCACTCCATCAATCTGGCCTTTATGGTTGAGTGGCCAGACGGAAGCCACTACTCAGTAAAAGGCACATGACAGCCCGCTTTGCCAAAAGGCACCTAAAGACTCTCAGACTATGAGAAACAAAATTCTCTGGTCTGATAAAACCAGGTTTGAACACTTTTGCCTGAATGCCAAGTGTCACGTCTGGAGGACAACTGGCACCATCCCTACGGTGAAGCATTGTGGTGGCAGTATCATGTGTGGGGGTGTTTTTCAGAATACTTATGTAAAATAATATCCGTTTTATTTTTTGACATTTGCAAAAATGTCTAAAAACATGTTTTTGCTTTGCATTATGATGTATTGTGTGTAGATTGATGAGAGCAATTTAATCCATTTTAAAATAAGGCTGACGTAACAAAATGTGGAAAAAGTTAAGGGGTCTGAATAATTTCTGAATGTACTGTACACGTATGTATCTGACCCATGGTCTGGTCTCACCATGCGGTACAGGGTTTGGGCCATCCAGCCACGGTGCGGTGTGGTGCAGTGCGTGCATGCGTGTGTTTCCGTGTAGAGCTGCTGTGGGCCCAGACAGAAAGCAAGACGGCACAGTCAGCATTTTTCATAGGATAGTAATGCTTCAAGCTCAGTAGCCTACCGCTCCTCTCTTGTGTTGGACGTGCCAGATCAAATGTCTCAAATAAATAGCCTGTAGGCTGTATGCATGGGTAGAGAATGTAGTTGTCTTTCCATGGAAATTAGTTTCCTAAATATTATACGCTATAGTTTAGGCTCCAACATTGACTGGAAATAAATGTAATCACATTTTATTCACCACACTGTCTGTGTGGATTGAACATTTCAGATTGTCAGTGATGTGTAAACCGAAGAACTTGAATATTTTCACCCTCTCCACTGTGACCACGACGATTTGGATGGAGGCGTGCTTTCTTTGCTGTCTCCTGAAGTTCACGATCAGCTCCTTCATTTTGTTGACGTTGAGGGAGAGGTTCTTTTGCTGACACCACTCCACCAGGGCCCTCACCTCTCATCATCGGCCTACTACTGTTGTGTCGTCTGCAAACTTGATGATTGAGTTGGAGACGTGTGTGGTCACGCAGTCATGGGTGAAAAGGGAGTACAGGAGGGGGCTGAGCACGCACCCTTGTGGAGCCCCTGTGTTGAGGATCAACGTTTGGCAGGGTTCAGATCCATTGGCCACAAACTTACTGATGAGCTTACCTACCCTCACCACCTGGGGCGGCCTGTCAGGAAGTCCAGGATCCCGTTGCAGAGGTGTTTAGTCCCAGGGTCCTTAGCTTAGTGATGAGCTTGGAGAGCACTATGGTGTTGATTTCTGAGCTGTAGTCAATGAACAGCATTCTGTCCCTCCAGGACACCAGGACACCTACACCACCCGATGCTACAGGAAGGCCATAAAGATCATCAAGGACATCAACCACCCGAGCCACTGCCTGTTCACCCCGCTGTCATCCAGAAGGCGAGGTCAGTACAGGTGCATCAAAGCTGGGACCGAGAGACTGAAAAACAGCTTCTATCTCAAGGCCATCAGACTGTTAAACAGCCACCACTAACATTGAGTGGCTACTGCCAACACACTGTCAATGACACTGACTCTACTCCAGCCACTTTAATCATGGGAATTGATGGGAAATGATGTAAATATATCACTAGCCACTTTAAACAATGCTACCTTATATAATGTTACTTACCCTACATTGTTCATCTCATATGCATACGTTGATACTGTACTCTATATCATCGACTGCATCCTTATGTAATACATGTATCACTAGCCACTTTAACTATGCCACTTGGTTTACATACTTATCTCATATGTATATACTGTACTCGATATCATCTACTGTATCTTGCCTATGCTGCTCTGTACCATCACTCATTCATATATCCTTATGTACATATTCTTTATCCCCTTACACTGTGTATAAGACAGTAGTTTTTTTTTTTTGGAATTGTTAGTTAGATTACTTGCTTTTTATTACTGCATTGTCGGAACTAGAAGCACAAGCATTTCGCTACACTCGCATTAACATCTGCTAACCATGTGTATGTGACAAATAAAATTTGATTTGATTTGATTTGATTTGATTCTTACATACACTACCAATCAACAGTTTGGGGTCACTTAGAAATGTCCTTGTTTTTGAAAGAAAAGCACATTTTTTGTCCATTAAAATAACATAAATTGATCAGAAATACAGTGTAGACATTGTCAATGTTGTAAATGACTGTTGTAGCTGGAAATGGCAGATTTTTAAAATGGAATATCTACATAGGTGTCCAGAGGCCCATTATCAGCAACCATCACTCCTGTGTTCCAAGGGCACGTTGTGTTAGCTAATCCAAGTTGATCATTTTACAAAGGCTAATTGATCATTAGAAAACCCTTTTGCAGTTATGTTAGCACAGCTGAAAACTGTCGTTCTGATCAAAGAAGCAATAAAACTGTCCTTCTTTAGACTAGTTGAGTATCTGGAGCATCAGCATTTGTGGCTCAAAATGGCCAGAAACAAAGCACTTTCTTCTGAAACTCGTCAGTCTATTCTTGTTCTGAGAAATTAAGGTTATTCAATGCGAGAAATTGCCAAGAAACTGAAGATCTCGTAAAACGCTGTGTACTACTCCCTTCACAAAACAGCGCAAACTGGCTCTAACCAGAATATAAAGAGGAGTGGGAGGCCCCAGTGCACAACTGAGCAAGAGGACAAGTACATTAGAGTGTCTAGTTCGAGAAATAGACGCCTCACAAGTCCTCAACTGGCAGCTTCATTAAATAGTACCCACAAAACATCAGTCTCAATGTCAGTGAAGAGGCGAATCCGGGAGGCTGGCCTTCTTGGCAGAGTTCTTCTGTCCAGTGTCTGTGTTCTTTTGCCCATCTTAATATTTTATTTTTATTGGCCAGTCTTGAGATATGGCTTTTTCTTTGCAACTCTGCCGAGAAGGCCAGAGATGAAACGTAGTAGGAGAGATGAAACGCAGCAGGAGAGAAATGAAAGGCAGAGGGAGAGGGACGAAAGGCAGAGGGAGAGGGATGAAAGAGAGCGGGAGAGGGATGAAAGGCAGAAGGAGAGGGATGAAAGGGAGCGGGAGAGGGATGAAAGGCAGAAGGAGAGGGATGAAAGGGAGCGGGAGAGGGATGAAAGGCAGAAGGAGAGGGAGAAAGGGAGCGGGAGAGGGATGAAAGGCAGAGGGAGAGGGATGAAAGGCAGAAGGAGAGGGATGAAAGGCAGAGGGAGAGGGATGAAAGGCAGAGGGAGAGGGATGAAAGGCAGAGGGAGAGGGATGAAAGGCAGAAGGAGAGGGATGAAAGGATGGGAGAGGGATGAAAGGCAGTGGGGAGAGGGATGAAAGAGGGAGAGGGATGAAAGGCAGAGGGAGAGGGATGAAAGGCAGAGGGAGAGGGATGAAAGAGCGGGAGAGGGATGAAAGGCAGAAGGAGAGGGATGAAAGGCAGTGGGAGAGGGATGAAAGGCAGAGGGAGAGGGAGAGAGAGGGATGAAAGGCAGGGAGAGGGAGAAAGGCAGAAGGAGAGGGGATGAAAGGCAGAAGGAGAGGGATGAAAGGCAGGGATGAAAGGCAGGGAGAGGGATGAAAAGAGGGATGAAAGGCAGAGGGAGAGGGATGAAAGGCAGAGGGAGAGGGATGAAAGGCAGTGGGAGAGGGATGAAAGGCAGTGGGAGAGGGATGAAAGGCAGTGGGAGAGGGATGAAAGGCAGAGGGAGAGGGATGAAAGGCAGAAGGAGAGGGATGAAAGGCAGAAGGAGAGGGATGAAAGGCAGAGGGAGAGGGATGAAAGGCAGAAGGAGAGGGATGAAAGGCAGAGGGAGAGGGATGAAAGGCAGAGGGAGAGGGATGAAAGGCAGAGGGAGAGGGATGAAAGGCAGAAGGAGAGGGATGAAAGGCAGAGGGAGAGGGATGAAAGGCAGAGGGAGAGGGATGAAAGGCAGAAGGAGAGGGATGAAAGGCAGAGGGAGAGGGATGAAAGGCAGTGGGAGAGGGATGAAAGGCAGAGGGAGAGGGATGAAAGGCAGAAGGAGAGGGATGAAAGGCAGAAGGAGAGGGATGAAAGGCAGTGGGAGAGGGAGAAAGGGATGAAGGGATGGAGAGCGGGAGAGGGATGAAAGGCAGAAGGAGAGGGATGAAAGGCAGGGAGAGGGATGAAAGGCAGAGGGAGAGGGATGAAAGGCAGAGGGAGAGGGATGAAAGGCAGAGGGAGAGGGATGAAAGGCAGAGGGAGAGGGATGAAAGGCAGAGGGAGAGGGATGAAAGGCAGTGGGGGAGGGATGAAAGGGAGCGGGAGAGGGATGAAAGGGAGCGGGAGAGGGTGTATGTGTGTGTCTCACCATGCAATACGTGGTTTAGGCCATCCAGACACGGTGCAGTGCAGCTTGACAGTCTTGCCCTCCCAGACTGTCTGTCCTCGGGGACGAACTATGAACTCAGGAGGATGGGTCAGGTTGTCACTGTTCTGCTTCTTACGGAACTCTGCTCTCTCCTCAACCTACAGGGGGACAGGAAGGGGTTAAAATGCTGCTCTCTCCTCAACCTACAACATGACAGGAAGTGGTTAAAATGCTGCTCTCTCCTCAACCTACAACATGACAGGAAGTGGTTAAAATGCTGCTCTCTCCTCAACCTACAGGGGGACAGGAAGTGGTTAAAACTCCGCTCTCTCCTCAACCTACAGGGGACAGGAAGTGGTTAAAACTCCGCTCTCTCCTCAACCTACAGGGGGACAGGAAGTGGTTAAAACTCCGCTCTCTCCTCAACCTACAGGGGGGCAGGAAGGGGTTAAGATTCTGCTCTCTCTCCTCAACCTACAAGGGACAGGTAGCAGGGATATGGAGAGGAAAGGGTTAACTCCTCTAAGACTGAAAAAAGACCACAAGTAATGTGGTGTCCAGGATGACTTTCTTCTGTAGTCGATCAATCGATCAATCAACAGTACTGACCTTCTTGCTGAGCTCCAGGCGGTCAGCTGACTCTCTAATGTGCCTCTTCCTGCTCTTCTTCTCCACGGTAATCGTCTCCATTGAGCTGGTCTCCAGGGAGAACAGGTTCCTCATGGCAACATGCCCCACCCCCTCCTCCTTCACTTCTTCCTGGACCTCAACTAGGCCCCGGGCAAACTCATGGCTACAGACAAAACAGACAACAGACACAGTTGAAACTCATGGATACAGACACCACAGCAGACAACAACAGACACTGTTCAAACTCGTAGCACGCGCTCCAGCAGGTATATCTCACTGGTCAAAGCCAATTCATACTTTGGCCGCCTTTCCTATCTCTACTTGCACATTCATCTTCTCCATTCAAGTGTTTAATTGCTATATTGTAATTACTTTCGCCACCATGGCCTATTTATTGCCTTACTACCTCCCTTATCTGACGTCATAGGCACTCACTGTATATACAGTGCCTTGCGAAAGTATTCGGCCCCCTTGAACTTTGCGACCTTTTGCCACATTTCAGGCTTCAAACATAAAGATATAAAACTGTATTTTTTGTGAAGAATCAACAACAAGTGGGACACAATTATGAAGTGGAACGATATTTATTGGATATTTCAAACTTTTTTAACAAATCAAAAACTGAAAAATTGGGCGTGCAAAATTATGCTAATGCGAGTGTAGCGAAATTCTTGTGCTTCTAGTTCCGACAATACAGTAATAACCAACGAGTAATCTAACCTAACAATCACACAACAACTACCTTATACACACAAGTGTAAAGGGATGAAGAATATGTACATAAAGATACATGAAGGAGTGATTGGTACAGAACGGCATAGGCAAGATGCAGTAGATGGTATCGAGTACAGTATATACATATGAGATAAGTAAGGTAGGGTATGTAAAAATATAAAAGTGGCATTGTAGTGTAGTGTATTACATAAAGATGGCAAGATGCAGTAGATGATATATTGTACAGTATATACATATGAGATGAGTAATGTAGGGTATGTAAACATTATTGTTATTATTGTTGTCCTTGAAGATCTTTATGGCCTTCCTGTGACATCGGGTGGTGTAGATGTCCTGGAGGGCAGGTAGTTTGCCCCCGGTGATGCGTTGTGCAGACCTCACTACCCTCTGGAGAGCCTTACGGTTGTGGGCGGAGCAGTTGTCGTACCAGGTGGTGATACAGGATGCTCTCGGGCCTCCCGGGTGGCGCAGTGGTTAAGGGCGCTGTACTGCAGCGCTAGGTGTACCACCAGAGACTCTGGGTTCGTGCCCAGGCTCTGTCGTAACCGGCCGCGACCGGGAGGTCCGTGGGGCGACGCACAATTGGCCTAGTGTCGTCCGGGTTAGGGAGGGTTTGGCCGGTAGGGATATCCTTGTCTCATCGCGCACCAGCGACTCTTGTGGCGGGCCGGGCGCAGTGTGCGCTAACCAAGGTTACCGGGTGCACAGTGTTTCCTCCGACACATTGGTGCGGCTGGCTTCCGGGTTGGATGCGCACTGTGTTAAGAAGCAGTGCGGCTTGGTTGGGTTGTGTATCGGAGTACGCATGACTTTCAACCTTCGTCTCTCCCGAGCCCGTACAGGAGTTGTAGCGATGAGACAAGATAGTAGCTACTAACAATTGGATACCACAAAATTGGGGAGAAAAAGGGGTATAAAAAAAAGACAAATTTAAATAAATAAAATGTTTTAAAGGATGCTCTCGATTGTGCATCTGTAGAAGTTTGTGAGTGCTTTTGGTGACAAGCCGAATTTCTTCAGCCTCCTGAGGTGGAAGAGGCGCTGCTGCACCTTCTTCACCACGCTGTCTGTGTGGGTGAACCAATTCAGTTTGTCCGTGATGTGTACGCCGAGGATCTTAAAACTTACTACACACAGTCGTGTGTATATTCAATCAATCCTTATCCCAGTCTGCTGTTCCCACATGCTTCAAGAGGGCCACCATTGTACCTGTACCCAAGAAAGCTAAGGTAACTGACAACTACCGCCCCGTAGCACTCACTTCCGTCATTATGAAGTGCTTTGAGAGTCTAGTCAAGTACATACTGTACTCTATATCATCGACTGCATCCTTATGTAATACATGTATCACTAGCCACTTTAACTATGCCACTTTGTTTACATACTCATCTCATATGTATATACTGTACTCAATACCATCTACTGTATCTTGCCTATGCTGCTCTGTACCATCACTCATTCATATATCCTTATGTACATATTCTTTATCCCCTTACACTGTGTATAAGACAGTAGTTTTGGAATTGTTAGTTAGATTACTTGTTGGTTATTACTGCATTGTCGGAACTAGAAGCACAAGCATTTCGCTACACTCGCATTAACATCTGCTAACCATGTGTATGTGACAAATAAAATTTGATTTGATTTGATTTGATTTGACCTTCACCCTCCCCACTGAAGCACCTCACATAGTCAATTGTTTATCAAATACAGAGTACTCTGAAATTGTTACCTTCACATTGCCAAGACATCATCATCCCTCAATAACTTCAAGTGAAGACTGACGAACCAAACCTGATGAACCAAACTACTCATTAATCCCCTCCATGAAGACTGGGGTTCAGCCTGATGAACCAAACTACTCAGTAATCTCCTCCATATAGCCCAACTTTCACACACTCACATCCACAAACACACACACATTTAAACAAAACTTATACTGTTTATTTTTTGTGATTGCTGATCAGTTAATTTTTACATTTATTATTAGTGGGTTTTGTTATGTGTTTTAACAAACCTTTTTTATTTTTGTACTTACCGAATGTATTTATTTAGTATGTTGTGCTTCCAACCACCTGCACACCGTTTATTTATTCATTTTTATCTGTATTGTTGTTGACCACTTGTTTTCTTTGGTACAAATAAATTAAACTAAACCTGAACATCCCCTAGTTAAATAAAGGTTAAACGTGTATTTATTTTTTTATCCCCAAACTCATGGCTAAACAACAGGCACATATTGTATCATTCAGTGTAAATGTCTATCTGAAACATATCAATGTTACTACGTTTTATCCCAGTCTCCCCACCTGGTCCTGAAGACAGGAACTATGTATCCAATGACATCGTTGGTGTCAGGGTCCATGGCCAGGTACTTCTTGACTCTCGGCGGCAGCAGCTGGCTAGGTATGAACTCCGACCTCTTCTCTGATTCGACAAAACTCTGCTGCACTCTGACGGGGGTAGATAAGGTGAGAGAGAGAGAGAGAGAGAGAGAGAGAGAGAGAGAGAGAGAGAGAGAGAGAGAGAGAGACAGAGAGAGAGAGAGACAGAGAGAGAGAGAGAGAGAGTCAGAGCTTTACAATTCTTTAACACCGAGTAGTTGTGTCATAGCAACAGTAGTTGTGTCATAGCTACTGATGTTCTACCTGGATGTACCTTGACAGTAACAGTTACTACTGAGATAGATGTAAGAATGGAAAGTTACCAGTGTCACTAAACAAATACATATGTGAAGATATACTGATAGTGGAACCTAGTCCAGTGAACAGCAGAAATAACTGACATGATCCTGACACACACAATAACAACATGCAAACAACAGACAAAATAGATAAAGATACACCAGATACCACAGACACATTAGAAACCAAAGATAAACCAGACCCAACATATATAACTGACACCACAGATATACCAGAACTAAAAGATATACCAGACACCACAGATATACCAGACCTAAAAGATATACCAGACACCACAGATATACCAGACCTAAAAGATATACCAGACACCACAGATACACCAGACACCATAGATACACCAGACACCATAGATACACCAGACACCACAGATACATCAGCCTCTCACACCTCCATTTGTCTGTTTGGTGTTTTGAATGAGACCGAGGAAAGGAAAGGAACTGTTGGAGAGCTGGAGTAGAGTTCAGCAGTGGGAGAGTTCACATGATTGGAAGAGTTTGTATTAAACACTAACAGCTGGAGGAACTACAGATTCACACTGATCATTCAGCTGGAGGAACTACAGATTCACACTGATCATTCAGCTGGAGGAACTACAGATTCACACTGATCATTCAGCTGGAGGAACTACAGATTCACACTGATCATTCAGCTGGAGGAACTACAGATTCACACTGATCATTCAGCTGGAGGATCTACAGATTCACACTGATCATTCAGCTGGAGGAACTACAGATTCACACTGATCATTCAGCTCCATTTGTCATTCAGCTTACAGATTCACACTGATCATTCAGCTGGAGGAACTACAGATTCACATGATCATTCAGCTGGAGGAACTACAGATTCACACTGATCATTCAGCTGGAGGAACTACAGATTCACACTGATCATTCAGCTGGAGGAACTACAGATTCACACTGATCATTCAGCTGGAGGAACTACAGATTCACACTGATCATTCAGCTGGAGGAACTACAGATTCACACTGATCATTCAGCTGGAGGAACTACAGATTCACACTGATCATTCAGCTGGAGGATCTACAGATTCACACTGATCATTCAGCTGGAGGAACTACAGATTCACACTGATCATTCAGCTGGAGGAACTACAGATTCACACTGATCATTCAGCTGGAGGAACTACAGATTCACACTGATCATTCAGCTGGAGGAACTACAGATTCACACTGATCATTCAGCTGGAGGAACTACAGATTCACACTGATCATTCAGCTGGAGGAACTACAGATTCACACTGATCATTCAGCTGGAGGATCTACAGATTCACACTGATCATTCAGCTGGAGGAACTACAGATTCACACTGATCATTCAGCTGGAGGAACTACAGATTCACACTGATCATTCAGCTGGAGGAACTACAGATTCACACTGATCATCAGCTGGAGGAACTACAGATTCACACTGATCATTCAGCTGGAGGAACTACAGATTCACACTGATCATTCAGCTGGAGGAACTACAGATTCACACTGATCATTCAGCTGGAGGAACTCAGATTCACACTGATCATTCAGCTGGAGGAACTACAGATTCACACTGATCATTCAGCTGGAGGAGATTCACACTGATCATTCAGCTGGAGGAACTACAGATTCACACTGATCATTCAGCTGGAGGATCTACAGGATCATTCAGCTGGAGGAACTACAGATTCACACTGATCATTCAGCTGGAGGAACTACAGATTCACACTGATCATTCAGCTGGAGGAACTACAGATTCACACTGATCATTCAGCTGGAGGAACTACAGATTCACACTGATCATTCAGCTGGAGGAACTACAGATTCACACTGATCATTCAGCTGGAGGATCTACAGATTCACACTGATCATTCAGCTGGAGGATCTACAGATTCACACTGATCATTCAGCTGGAGGAACTACAGATTCACACTGATCATTCAGCTGGAGGAACTACAGATTCACACTGATCATTCAGCTGGAGGATCTACAGATTCACACTGATCATTCAGCTGGAGGAACTACAGATTCACACTGATCATTCAGCTGGAGGAACTACAGATTCACACTGATCATTCAGCTGGAGGAACTACAGATTCACACTGATCATTCAGCTGGAGGAACTACAGATTCACACTTGATCATTCAGCTGGAGGATCTACAGATTCACACTGATCATTCAGCTGGAGGAACTAAAGATTCACACTGATCATTCAGCTGGAGGAACTACAGATTCACACTGAACATTCAGCTGAGGAACACCACACTCCAAAAGGGGTTTTAGGCTGTCCCCATAGGAGAACCCTTTTTGGTTCAAGGGATAACCCCTTTTTTGTTCCACTTAGAACCTCCGTGGAAAGGGTCCTACATGGAACCCAAAAGGGTTCTTCAAAGGGTTCCCTTATTGGGAGAGCCAAAGAAACCCTTAAGGTTCTAGATCACACGTTTTCTCTAAGAGTGCAGTACAGAGAGCAGGAAAATTACACTATTATAATTATGATTAAGCCTCTAACGGCACATAAAATACATAGCTACAAGCTAAAGTTTAGAATCCCAAGACTAAAGATTCAGGTCTGTTCAGTGAGCATTCCACCAAGGCACCACCAAAGCTTTTTATTATTAAACTGTTCCTGTACAGGCCAGCCAACATCAATGTCATTATTAACAGTAAAAAATAATGTCCCAATAGTAGTCATTGAGTCGTTTTCCTCTCAAGCAGACGCGAAGAAAAGCATTCAGCAGGGTCCCTCAGCCTACAGCATGTGTCCAAAATGGAGCCTTCAAACTACTGCATTTCTCCAACAGGGCGCCTTCAGTCTGGTCCTCCAGCCTACAGCAGGTCTCCAACATGGAGCCCTCGGCCTACATCATGTCTTAAACATGGAGCCCTCAGCCTACATCATGTCTTAAACATGGAGCTCTCAGCCTACATCATGTCTTAAACATGGAGCCCTCAGCCTACATCATGTCTTAAACATGGAGCCCTCAGCCTACATCATGTCTTAAACATGGAGCTCTCAGCCTACATCATGTCTTAAACATGGAGCCCTCAGCCTACATCATGTCTTAAACATGGAGCTCTCAGCCTACATCATGTCTTAAACATGGAGCCCTCAGCCTACATCATGTCTTAAACATGGAGCTCTCAGCCTACATCTGGTCCTTCAGCATGTCTCCAACATGGACCTTCAGCATGTCTCCAACATGGAGTCCTTCAGCCTACAGCATCTCCAACATGGAGCCTTCAGTCTGGTCCTCCAGCCTACAGCATGTTTCCAACATGAAGCCTTCAGCCTGGTCCTTCAGCCTACAGCATGTCTCCAACATGAAGCCTTCAGTCTGGTCCTTCAGCCTACAGCATGTCTCCAACATGAAGCCTTCAGCCTGGTCCTTCAGCCTACAGCATGTCTCCAACATGAAGCCTTTAGCCTGGTCCTTCAGCCTACAGCATGTCTCCAACATGGAGCCTGCTGACCATGTGTCTACAGAACAGTGTGATATTGTACCACAGGTTACTAAACTAACATTTCAAATTATTGTAAGATGGTCATGCCATGGATCATGTCTCTATTTGACTTGGAATTTTTGGATCCCTTTTGGTATTAACCTTTTTTATTTAGTCCACAGAAACACATTTAATAACACATTCATAAACGGCAAAAAAGACAGTCGAAAAATAAATCACAGGGAATAAGGTTTGAAGAATCTATTTATTTTACACACATTTAAACCCTTATTTTTGGTGGCACAAACCTACCGCCATACTTCAATGTGTTTGTATGTCTTACTTTCAGGTGAGTCCTGTGTCAGGTGTGGTGGTCGTAGAGCAGAACAGAGAACACCATGGTGTTCATGAGACTCTTCCCTTTCCATAGAGTGGTCACTCCATAGGTCAAACCGATGTTTTCATGTCTCATAGTCTAACAAACACTGCTGTACATCTCCAGCTGTTTGTACTTCCGGCGCCGACAGAGATGGCCGCCTCGCTTCGCGTTCCTAGGAAACTATGCAGTTTTTTGTTTTTTTACGTGTTAATTCTTACACTAGTACCCCAGGTCATCTTAGGTTTCTTTACATACAGCCGACAAGAACTACTGAATATAAGATCAGCGTCAACTCACCATCAGTACGACCAAGAATATGTTTTTCACGACGCGGATCCTGTGTTCTGCCTTACAACCAGTGTAACCGAGTGGATCACATGCAGCGACCAAAAAAAAAAAAAAACGACTCAGAAAAAGAGGGAAACGAAGCGGTCTTCTGGTCAGACTCCGGAGACGGGCACATCGTGCACCACTCCCTAGCATTCTTCTTGCCAATGTCCAGTCTCTTGACAACAAGGTTGATGAAATCCGAGCAAGGGTAGCATTCCAGAGGGACATCAGAGACTGTAACGTTCTCTGCTTCACGGAAACATGGCTAACTGGAGAGACGCAATCCGAAGCGGTGCAGCCAGCGGGTTTCTCCACGCATCGCGCCGACAGAAACAAACATCTTTCTGGTAAGAAGAGGGGCGGGGGCGTATGTCTTATGGCCAACGTGACATGGTGTGATGAAAGAAACATACAGGAACTCAAATCCTTCTGTTCACCTGATTTAGAATTCCTCACAATCAAATGTAGACCGCATTATCTACCAAGAGAATTCTCTTCGATTATAATCACAGCCGTATATATCCCCCCCCAAGCAGACACATCGATGGCTCTGAACAAACTTTATTTAACTCTCTGCAAACTGGAAACGATTTATCCGGAGGCTGCATTCATTGTAGCTGGGGATTTTAACAAGGCTAATCTGAAAACAAGACTCCCTAAATTTTATCAGCATATCGATTGCGCAACCAGGGGTGGAAAGACCCTGGATCATTGTTACTCTAACTTCCGCGACGCATATAAGGCCCTGCCCCGCCCCCTTTCGGAAAAGCTGACCACGACTCCATTTTGTTGATCCCTGCCTACAGACAGAAACTAAAACAAGAAGCTCCCACGCTGAGGTCTGTCCAACGCTGGTCCGACCAAGCTGACTCCACACTCCAAGACTGCTTCCATCACGTGGACTGGGAGATGTTTCGTATTGCGTCAGACAACAACATTGACGAATACGCTGATACGGTGTGCGAGTTCATTAGAACGTGCGTTGAAGATGTCGTTCCCATAGCAACGATTAAAACATTCCCTAACCAGAAACCGTGGATTGATGGCAGCATTCGTGTGAAACTGAAGGCACGAACCACTGCTTTTAATCAGGGCAAGGTGTCTGGTAACATGGCTGAATACAAACAGTGCAGCTATTCCCTCCGCAAGGCTATCAAACAAGCTAAGCGCCAGTACAGAGACAAAGTAGAATCTCAATTCAACGGCTCAGACACAAGAGGTATGTGGCAGGGTCTACAGTCAATCACGGACTACAGGAAGAAACCCAGCCCAGTCACGGACCAGGATGTCTTGCTCCCAGGCAGACTAAATAACTTTTTGCCCGCTTTGAGGACAATACAGTGCCACTGACACGGCCTGCAACGGAAACATGCGGTCTCTCCTTCACTGCAGCCGAAGTGAGTAAGACATTTAAACGTGTTAACCCTCGCAAGGCTGCAGGCCCAGACGGCATCCCCAGCCGCGCCCTCAGAGCATGCGCAGACCAGCTGGCCGGTGTGTTTCCGGACATATTCAATCAATCCCTATACCAGTCTGCTGTTCCCACATGCTTCAAGAGGGCCACCATTGTTCCTGTTCCCAAGAAAGCTAAGGTAACTGAGCTAAACGACTACCGCCCCGTAGCACTCACATCCGTCATCATGAAGTGCTTTGAGAGACTAGTCAAGGACCATATCACCTCCACCCTACCTGACACCCTTGACCCACTCCAATTTGCTTACCGCCCAAATAGGTCCACAGACGACGATGCAATCTCAACCACACTGCACACTGCCCTAACCCATCTGGACAAGAGGAATACCTATGTGAGAATGCTGTTCATCGACTACAGCTCGGCATTCAACACCATAGTACCCTCCAAGCTCGTCATCAAGCTCGAGACCCTGGGTCTCGACCCCGCCCTGTGCAACTGGGTACTGGACTTCCTGACGGGCCGCCCCCAGGTGGTGAGGGTAGGCAACAACATCTCCTCCCCGCTGATCCTCAACACTGGGGCCCCACAAGGGTGCGTTCTGAGCCCTCTCCTGTACTCCCTGTTCACCCACGACTGCGTGGCCATGCACGCCTCCAACTCAATCATCAAGTTTGCGGACGACACAACAGTGGTAGGCTTGATTACCAACAACGACGAGACGGCCTACAGGGAGGAGGTGAGGGCCCTCGGAGTGTGGTGTCAGGAAAATAACCTCACACTCAACGTCAACAAAACTAAGGAGATGATTGTGGACTTCAGGAAACAGCAGAGGGAACACCCCCATCCACATCGATGGAACAGTAGTGGAGAGGGTAGCAAGTTTTAAGTTCCTCGGCATACACATCACAGACAAACTGAATTGGTCCACTCACACAGACAGCATCGTGAGGAAGGCGCAGCAGCGCCTCTTCAACCTCAGGAGGCTGAAGAAATTCGGCTTGTCACCAAAAGCACTCACAAACTTCTACAGATGCACAATCGAGAGCATCCTGGCGGGCTGTATCACCGCCTGGTATGGCAACTGCACCGCCCTCAACCGTAAGGCTCTCCAGAGGGTAGTGAGGTCTGCACAACGCATCACCGGGGGCAAACTACCTGCCCTCCAGGACACCTACACCACCCGATGCTACAGGAAGGCCATAAAGATCATCAAGGACATCAACCACCCGAGCCACTGCCTGTTCACCCCGCTGTCATCCAGAAGGCGAGGTCAGTACAGGTGCATCAAAGCTGGGACCGAGAGACTGAAAAACAGCTTCTATCTCAAGGCCATCAGACTGTTAAACAGCCACCACTAACATTGAGTGGCTACTGCCAACACACTGTCAATGACACTGACTCTACTCCAGCCACTTTAATCATGGGAATCGATGGGAAATGATGTAAATATATCACTAGCCACTTTAAACAATGCTACCTTATATAATGTTACTTACCCTACATTGTTCATCTCATATGCATACGTTGATACTGTACTCTATATCATCGACTGCATCCTTATGTAATACATGTATCACTAGCCACTTTAACTATGCCACTTGGTTTACATACTTATCTCATATGTATATACTGTACTCGATATCATCTACTGTATCTTGCCTATGCTGCTCTGTACCATCACTCATTCATATATCCTTATGTACATATTCTTTATCCCCTTACACTGTGTATGACAGTAGTTTTTTTTGGAATTGTTAGTTAGATTACTTGCTCGTTATTACTGCATTGTCGGAACTAGAAGCACAAGCATTTCGCTACACTCGCATTAACATCTGCTAACCATGTGTATGTGACAAATACAATTTGATTTGATTTGATTTGATTTGATTTGTAGCTCGGCCACCTTCCACCGCAGATACGGAAGGCCAACACACCCAGTTATCTCTATCTTAAACTGATCCATTATTATTATTATATTACTTAGATTGAGGCAAGGGTGCCAACAGAGCATATTTACTCCAGACATACAAGTCAGCAGTCAGTCAAGACATACAAACACATTGAAGTATGGCGGTAGGTTTGTGCCATCTTTAGTCGTATTAGAACAACAGTCACTTCACCACACCAAGACTGTTACAGCCAGGACATAAATTAATCCCGCGGATAGATTATAAATGATCAAACAGCAGAGGAGAAGAGCAGTAGAGAGGTGGCACAGTCCTCCTCATCCTCCTGTTCTTACCCTATGGTGCTGTGCTGGATTCTCTTGTGGGCAGCATATGACAGCTGACTAAAAGAGGAGCGAGAGCTGTGATGGCTGATGCTCTCATGCTGCTGCTTCTTGTCACTGTGGTGGTGGTGCTGTTTCACGTGGAACGATGCAGACATCCTGACTGGCTGGCTGATAAGTTCAGACTCCAGGCTCCCCGCCACACGCTAAGTTCAATCAGAACAGGATTTGAATCTACTCAGTGTAAATAAGTCTGTAAAACATTCTGATTATGGTTATGATGGGGTTATGTTATAGTTGTTTTAGTTCAAGCTTGCAGTTAAATATGTCAATTTATGATTAAATGGTTTTAATTGATGTTATTATTGATTGACAACTAAATATAACAGTTCTAGATTAGTTCACAGTGTATTCAAATGGCAAAGCTGTTATTAAAAGAATCTGATTGGAATAGCCAAGTTCACAATTAATTTAATCTTTACTAGTAGGCTACATTGTGTCTTTAACGAATTGACTTCTTCTCCTCCTCCAGACTAACAATCACTTCAGTCTTCAGTCTGGAAACTGGAAACTGAGATAGACTAAAGTGCTATTCCAGAGTAGATTTTGAGCCAGACTGACACTGGAAAGGCTGAGCCCCATCAGGTGTCATGGGCGGGATATGCCTACCCAGGGTGAGTAAGGGTATGAAAAGGCCTACCCAGGGTGAGTAAGGGTATGGATAGGCCTACCCAGGGTGAGTAAGGGTATGGATAGGCCTACCCAGGGTGAGTAAGGGTATGAAAAGGTCAACCCAGGGTGGGTATGGGTATGGATAGGGCTACCCTGGGAGGGTAAGGGTAGACTGATGCTCTGGTAGTAAGCCTATGGGAAACTGGGTCATGTGCTCCTATGGGAAACTGGGCCATGTGCTCCTATGGGAAACTGGGGCATGTGCTCCTATGGGAAACTGGGGCATGTGCTCCTATGGGAAACTGGGGCATGTGCTCCTATGGGAAACTGGGGCATGTGCTCCTATGGGAAACTGGGGCATGTGCTCCTCTAGCATTTTATTTAATACATTTGTTAATTTGATTGTTGACAAACAAAACAAAAGAGTATTGGGCAACTAAATAGACCCCATCTGCTGTAGTAGACAACCAACCCATGATCAGATCATTAAAGACACTACAGAAATACTGTGGAGGTCTGTCTGACAGGGTGCAATCACTAGCATGTACACTACACTTCCACACACTGCTAGCTGATGAAATGAATGGGCATCTGTCAGAAAAGTCTTTTTAAACCTTCCACTATGTGTATTTCATACATGCATCATCTTCGACCAGAATTACTGTCTTACCTCAATTCGCCACCAAATCCCTAGTTAGAAAGCAACTGTTTTCTTGAAGCTGTGCCAGTGCCATTTTCCCTACATTTCCCCCAACGTGGGCCAGTCCCCTATCAATTTGAGTTCTAGCCAATAAGCTTCAGCCCCTCGCATTTGAGTGTCACCTAGCAAGAGACCTGCCCAGCGTTATCCAATGAGGTTGCAGGGCGGGCCCAAAAGCTCAGTGGACACAGCAGAGAGAGAGAGAGAGTAATGACGTGGTGCACATATCTGCACATATGTGATGTAGACGGCTATTTCCATGAACCACTTTTGGCTTGTGAGTGCTACTTTCAGAACTACTGGCTAAAAAGTACCAGAGAATCTCTTTAGGATGTCTAAAGATGCTATGTAACATGACTTAAGGTAGGCCTCTGGGCCCTTATTCTAAAATTAGGTCTCCATGCACTATCCAACTGCACATATGAACTCAGTCTTAGTACCATTATGAGAGTTAGTCAATAAAAACATATGAACTCAGTCTTAGTACCATTATGAGAGTTAGTCAATAAAAACATATGAAAATTAAATGAATACATTGGAAGGTAAGTTAGTTTCCTCAGAATTGTTATGTTAGCTACATTCATCAAATGAAACAATACTGGGACAACCAAGTATTAGTGAAGGTGACATTAATGTAACTTAATAATAAATGATATACATTCAGGCCTATGGTAATAAATATAGTCCTCAATAGCCTAGATATAGGCCTACTATTATCCATTAGACAAAATATGCTAAATATAGATTGGAGTTTAATTTCATTATACAAAAGCATATGAATTAAAACCATTTTCACTCACCAAAACTGAAAATCTTTCAATCGTTGAAACCAACAGGACAGGGGGTGCAACTCCAAAAGTATCCAAAGCAAGTCCTAAACCAGGCAGAACAGCAATGGGAGTGGAGGGGACAGGACGAGCAGCGGCCACAGAACTAAAATAATGCTGCCACTCGGCAGAATTCTGAAGACACCGTCAGGACCTTTTAAGGGACCACCATCAGGAGGCACGGTAAATATAGCAGAGAGGGGAAGGGGGAGGGGGAGGGGGGGGGGGGGGAGGGGAAGGGAGGGAGAGAGACAGCAACACAATTAGACCCAACCAAATCATGAGAAAACAAAAAGATAATTACTTGACACATTGTAAAGAATTAAGAAAAAAACAGAGCAAACTAGAATTCTACTTGGCCCTAAACAGCGAGCACATAGTGGCAGAATACCTGACCACTGTGACTGACCCAAACTTAAGGAAAGCTTTGACTATGTACAGACTCAGTGAGCATAGCCTTGCTATTGAGAAAGGCCGCCGCAGCGGACTGAGTCTGTACATAACCTGTCTTCTCTTGAGAGGAAAGCTTTGACTATGTACAGACTCAGTGAGCATAGCCTTGCTATTGAGAAAGGCCGCCGCAGCGGACTGAGTCTGTACATAACCTATCTTCTCTTGAGAGGAAAGCTTTGACTATGTGCACACCGCCCACGAAATGAGGTGGAAACTGAGCTGCACTTCCTAACCTCCTGCCAAATGTATGACAATATTAGAGACACATATTTCCATCAGATTACACAGATCCACAAAAAAACAACCCATTATCTATTGGGTGAAATACCACAGTGTGCCATCACAGCAGCAAGATTTGTGACCTGTTGTCACAAGAAAATCAAATCAAATCAAATTTTATTTGTCACATACACATGGTTAGCAGATGTTAATGCGAGTGTAGCGAAATGCTTGTGCTTCTAGTTCCGACAATGCAGTAATAACCAACAAGTAATCTAACTAACAATTCCAAAACTACTGTCTTATACACAGTGTAAGGGGATAAAGAATATGTACATAAGGATATATGAATGAGTGATGGTACAGAGCAGCATAGGCAAGATACAGTAGATGATATCGAGTACAGTATATACATATGAGATGAGTATGTAAACAAAGTGGCATAGTTAAAGTGGCTAGTGATACATGTATTACATAAGGATGCAGTCGATGATATAGAGTACAGTGTATACGTATGCATATGAGATGAATAATGTAGGGTAAGTAACATTATATAAGGTAGCATTGTTTAAAGTGGCTAGTGATATATTTACATCATTTCCCATCAATTCCCATTATTAAAGTGGCTGGAGTTGAGTCAGTGTCATTGTCAGTGTGTTGGCAGCAGCCACTCAATGTTAGTGGTGGCTGTTTAACAGTCTGATGGCCTTGAGATAGAAGCTGTTTTTCAGTCTCTCGGTCCCAGCTTTGATGCACCTGTACTGACCTCGCCTTCTGGATGATAGCGGGGTGAACAGGCAGTGGCTCGGGTGGTTGATGTCCTTGATGATCTTTATGGCCTTCCTGTAACATCGGGTGGTGTAGGTGTCCTGGAGGGCAGGTAGTTTGCCCCCGGTGATGCGTTGTGCAGACCTCACTACCCTCTGGAGAGCCTTACGGTTGAGGGCGGAGCAGTTGCCGTACCAGGCGGTGATACAGCCCGCCAGGATGCTCTCGATTGTGCATCTGTAGAAGTTTGTGAGTGCTTTTGGTGACAAGCCGAATTTCTTCAGCCTCCTGAGGTTGAAGAGGCGCTGCTGCGCCTTCTTCACGATGCTGTCTGTGTGAGTGGACCAATTCAGTTTGTCTGTGATGTGTATGCCGAGGAACTTAAAACTTGCTACCCTCTCCACTACTGTTCCATCGATGTGGATAGGGGGGTGTTCCCTCTGCTGTTTCCTGAAGTCCACAATCATCTCCTTAGTTTTGTTGACGTTGAGTGTGAGGTTATTTTCCTGACACCACACTCCGAGGGCCCTCACCTCCTCCCTGTAGGCCGTCTCGTCATTGTTGGTAATCAAGCCTACCACTGTTGTGTCATCCGCAAACTTGATGATTGAGTTGGAGGCGTGCGTGGCCACGCAGTCGTGGGTGAACAGGGAGTACAGGAGAGGGCTCAGAACGCACCCTTGTGGGGCCCCAGTGTTGAGGATCAGCGGGGAGGAGATGTTGTTGCCTACCCTCACCACCTGGGGACGGCCCGTCAGGAAGTCCAGTACCCAGTTGCACAGGGCGGGGTCGAGACCCAGGGTCTCGAGCTTGATGACGAGCTTGGAGGGTACTATGGTGTTGAATGCCGAGCTGTAGTCGATGAACAGCATTCTCACATAGGTATTCCTCTTGTCCAGATGGGTTAGGGCAGTGTGCAGTGTGGTTGAGATTGCATCGTCTGTGGACCTATTTGGGCGGTAAGAAAATTGGAGTGGGTCTAGGGTGTCAGGTAGGGTGGAGGTGATATGGTCCTTGACTAGTCTCTCAAAGCACTTCATGATGACGAATGTGAGTGCCACGGGGCGGTAGTCGTTTAGCTCAGTTACCTTAGCTTTCTTGGGAACAGGAACAATGGTGGCCCTCTTGAAGCATGTGGGAACAGCAGACTGGTATAGGGATTGATTGAATATGTCCGTAAACACACCGGCCAGCTCGTCTGCGCATGCTCTGAGGGCGCGGCTGGGGATGCCGTCTGGGCCTGCAGCCTTGCGAGGGTTAACACGTTTAAATGTCTTACTCACCTCGGCTGCAGTGAAGGAGAGACCGCATGTTTTCGTTGCAGGCCGTGTCAGTGGCACTGTATTGTCCTCAAAGCGGGCAAAAAGTTATTTAGTCTGCCTGGGAGCAAGACATCCTGGTCCGTGACTGGGCTGGATTTCTTCCTGTAGTCCGTGATTGACTGTAGACCCTGCCACATGCCTCTTGTGTCTGAGCCGTTGAATTGAGATTCTACTTTGTCTCTGTACTGACGCTTAGCTTGTTTGATAGCCTTGCGGAGGGAATAGCTGCACTGTTTGTATTCGGTCATGTTACCAGACACCTTGCCCTGATTAAAAGCAGTGGTTCGCGCTTTCAGTTTCACACGAATGCTGCCATCAATCCACGGTTTCTGGTTAGGGAATGTTTTAATCGTTGCTATGGGAACGACATCTTCAATGCACGTTCTAATGAACTCGCACACCGAATCAGCGTATTCGTCAATATTGTTATCTGACGCAATACGAAACATGTCCCAGTCCACGTGATGGAAGCAGTCTTGGAGTGTGGAGTCAGCTTGGTCGGACCAGCGTTGGACAGACCTCAGCGTGGGAGCCTCTTGTTTTAGTTTCTGTCTGTAGGCAGGGATCAACAAAATGGAGTCGTGGTCAGCTTTTCCGAAAGGGGGGCGAGGCAGGGCCTTATATGCGTTGCGGAAGTTAGAGTAACAATGATCCAAGGTCTTTCCACCCCTGGTTGCGCAATCGATATGCTGATAAAATTTAGGGAGTCTTGTTTTCAGATTAGCCTTGTTAAAATCCCCAGCTACAATGAATGCAGCCTCCGGATAAATCGTTTCCAGTTTGCAGAGTGTTAAATAAAGTTCGTTCAGAGCCATCGATGTGTCTGCTTGGGGGGGGGGATATATACGGCTGTGATTATATTTGAAGAGAATTCTCTTGGTAGATAATGCGGTCTACAACCTGTCTACAACCAGTGAAGAACAAACACCATTTTAAATACAACCCATATTTATGTTTATTTATATTCCCTTTTCTACTTTAACTATTTTCACATCGATAAACACTGCATATATACATGATATGGCATTTGAAATGTCTTAATTCCTTTGGAACTTCTATGAGTGTACAGTTTTGTTTATTTCACTTTTGTTTATTATCTACTTCACTTGCTTTGGCAATGTTAACAAATGTTTCCCATGCTAGTAAAGCCCTTGAATTGAAATTGAAATTGAGAGAGAGACAAGATCAATTCTTCAAACTACTGAGCTGCACACAGTTTGAAAAGCAACATTTGTGGGACACTCAATCTGACTAGCAGGTTAGCGTTCTCCATCATGCTCTGGAGCAGTTCTGCAGGGTGGTCACTAGCTGGCACAGCCACAAAGTCATAACATAACAACTTAACACTAACCTTAACCACACTAGTAACCCTAACCTTAAATTAAGACCAAATAGCTCATATTTGTTTTTATGAATTCTTACAATAAAGCCAATTTGGACCTTTTGCACCTGGTCTATCTAGCGGAAATCGTTCAGTTCTGCCTTCAGGACAAGACGTATCCCACTAAATATCAGCCTGCAACTGGCTGAAGACGGGAAACACCCTGTAACTGAAACTGGTTCATTATGAATGCATCTGATTCTTGTCTCGTTAGCAATTGAGGGGAACCATCGGATGGGGACCTAGTTTAAGTTTAGTTTAATTTATTTTCACCAAAGAAAACAATTGACAAACAATACAGATACAAACTAATACATACACGTTATGCAGGTGTAGTTGAAAGCTCAGGGGCTTGTATAAAAACCACACCACAAAAAAACAATAGAAGTACAAAAATAAAAAAGGATTGTTCAAAGAGATAACAAAACCTACTAATTATACATACATTTATCAGTAAATGTATGCGTGCATGTGAGTGTGTGAGAGTTGGGCTATATACTGAGTAGTTTGGTTCATCAGGCTGACCCCCAGTCTTCATGGAGGGGATTACTGAGTAGTTTGGTTCATCAGACTGACCCCCAGTCTTCATGGTTTATCAGGCTGACCCCCAGTCTTCATGGTTCATCAGGCTGATCCCCAATCTTCATGGTTCATCAGGCTGACCCCCAATCTTCATGGTTTATCAGGCTGACCCCCAGTCTCCATGAAGGAGATGACTGATTAGTTTGGTTCATCAGACTGACCCCCAGTCTTCATGGATCATCAGGTTGACCCCCAGTCTTCATGGTTCATCAGGCTGATCCCCAATCTTCATGGTTCATCAGGCTGACCCCCAATCTTCATGGTTTATCAGGCTGACCCCCAGTCTTCATGGTTCATCAGGCTGATCCCCAGTCTTCATGGTTCATCAGGCTGACCCCCAATCTTCATGGTTTATCAGGCTGACCCCCCGTCTCCATGAAGGAGATTACTGATTAGTTTGGTTCATCAGACTGACCCCCAGTCTTCATGGATCATCAGGTTGACCCCCAGTCTTCATGGTTCATCAGGCTGATCCCTAGTCTTCATGGTTCATCAGGCTGACCCCCAATCTTCATGGATCATCAGGTTGACCCCCAGTCTCCATGAAGGAGATGTAGCAGGCATTAAACAAAGCTACAGCAAAATGTATACTGTGAGATTTCAAAACGTATAAAACCATGATTAGAGAGTCTTACAACAAATACAGCAAAGAGCTGCTGTTTTTATGACTGAGTTCATGTTTACGTTCTCACTCAGCCCTGTCAACACTTTGTATTCAACACTTTTATTAGCCAGACAATGCGCGTTCTTCCTATTTCCACTCAGCACTACAACAAGCACTGCAGCACTAATGAATGAGTTGGAGAGTGTACCTATAGGAATGAATCAGTAGGAGAGTGTACCTATAGGAATGAATGAGTAGGAGAGTGTACCTATCGGAATGAATGAGTAGGAGAGTGTACCTATAGGAATGAATGAGTAGGAGAGTGTACCTATCAGAATGAATGAGTAGGAGAGTGTACCTATAGGAATGAATGAGTAGGAGAGTGTACCTATCGGAATGAATGAGTAGGAGAGTGTACCTATAGGAATGAATGAGTAGGAGAGTGTACCTATCAGAATGAATGAGTAGGAGAGTGTACCTATCGGAATGAATGAGTAGGAGAGTGTTTCTATAGGCTTGTGTTGTTATTATTAGCGTCTTGGGTCTTTTTTTGATATCGAGGAATATTTCACTTTCTCTGTTCATAGGAGTAAACAACATTAATTTGTGCATGACAACCAATACTCGAGTTTACCAAAAAAAAAGGTGTCCCTTTTAGGTCAGTGTTAGCGCAGAGGGATGTTGAGGCGGACCCTCAGTCTGCTGCTTTCTCCTTAAGATACAAAGCATACTGTATTATTTAAATGTATGCTCACTCAGCTATGCCTCAAGTAATATAACAACGGATCTATTACCGGTATGATCATATAGCCTACCTCAAATTTTGAAATATCTTTTTTTTTTTTTTTAAATGGCCCAAACAACAATGCATTGGCAGGTAAATTCAAGCAAAGCCGTGATCATGCTGTGATAATGACAGATGCTTTCTTGAGTTCCTCCGCAAGGCTAAGGTCCTCGAGAACTCCATCTCCATCTCGAACTCCATCTACAGGAGTTTCCTCATGGATATCTACAGCTTACTGCTCAAACCTCATTGCTACAGGACTGTTTTTAATTGGTTAATGTTGCATAGGTATACGTTTTTTTAAGTCATGTTAAAAAGTCTCGGTAGATCTGGGCATTTTGACTCAGAAAGTGATTTTTTTATTTTTTATTTTATTTATTTACCCCTTTTTCTCCCCAATTTCGTGGTATCCAATTGTTGTAGTAGCTACTATTTTGTCTCATCACTACATCTCCCGTACGGGCTCGGGAGAGACGAAGGTTGAAAGTCATGCGTCCTCCATGCGTCCTCCGATACACAACCCAACCAAGCCGCACTGCTTCTTAACACAGCGCGCATCCAACCCGGAAGCCAGCCGCACCAATGTGTCAGAGGAAACACCGTGCACCTGGCAACCTTGGTTAGCGCGCACTGCGCCCGGCCCGCCACAGGAGTCGCTGGTGCGCGATGAGACAAGGACATCCGACCAAGCCCTCCCTAACCCGGACGACGCTAGGCCAATTGTGCGTCGCCCCATGGACCTCCCGGTCGCGGCCGGTTACGACAGAGCCTGGGCACGAACCCAGAGTCTCTGATGGCACAGCTGGCGATGCAGTACAGCGCCCTTAACCACTGCGCCACCCGGGAGGCCCAGAAAGTGATCTTGACTCAGAAAAGGTTGGTGACCACTGTTCTAGAGTTGTCCCTGTTAACACTGTCACCGCAATATTAGCCACTTTCAAAGCAACATACCGAAACAAATGGAACTGTGCAAGAGATTTTGTTGTAGGCACAACGTATTGGAATAGGATTCTATTGCATTGACACACACTATTAAACCAATCTGAGCTGCAGTATCAAATAGCCCATTACAAATAGGCTAAATATGGCACATGAGCGGCCATGAGTAACTCACTTGTGTTGAGATCGAAGAGAGAGCCGCATGTAGCCATGTAACATTTAGTTCATATCCTTTGCTAGTTACTGATTATTATTATTATCAGATCATTTGTAGTCAAAAATGGGCCAGTGGTTGCTTCCTACAAGAGCTCAAAACATGTACTTTTCTAGACATCTTTGAAAAGCCAGTCAGGTAAAGAGCTTTTTTATGTCTTAAAGGGGTGGTGTTGTATTTTGAGAAAGGCTTGAATAAGCCAAGTAGCCAATAGGCAGAAGGTGGAATAATTTCACAATTTTCAGTCACCTCCTTGTCTGATGGACAAGTGGATAAACAGGTGAATGTCAAGCCCTTTATGTTGTTTTTTTTTATCTCATGGAATGTACCCCAAGGCTCGATCCTAGGCCCAACGCGCTTCTCAATTTACATCATCAACATAGCTCTCCCATCCATTATTATGCAGATGACAGTCTTCTGCTGGCCCCTCCCCAGATTTTGTGTTAAACGCTCTACAACAAAGCTTTCTTAGTGTCCAACAAGCTTTCTCTGCCCTTAACATTGTTCTGAACACCTCCAAAACAAAGGTCATGTGGTTGGGTAAGAAGAATGCCCCTCTCCCAACAGGTGTTATTACTACCTCTGAGAGATTAGAGCTTGAGGTAGTCACCTCATACAAGTACTTGGGAGTATGGCTAGATGGTACACTGTCCTTCTCTCAGCATATATCAAAGCTGCAGGCTAAAGTTAAATCTAGACTTGGTTTCCTCTATCGTAATCTCTCCTCTTTCACCCCAGCTGCCAAACTAACCCTGATTCAGATGACCCTCCTACCCATGCTAGATTACGGAGACATTTATTTTATAGATTAGCAAGTAAGGGTACTCTTCCGTGGCTAGATGTTCTTTACCATTCGGCAATCAGAGCTAGCGACTGGAACGAGCTGCAACAAACACTCAAACTGGACAGTTTTATCTCAATCTCTTCATTCAAAGACTCAATCATGGACACTCTTACTGACAGTTGTGGCTGCGTCGCATGATGTATTGTTGTCTCTACCTTCTTGCCCTTTGTGCTGTTGTCTATGCCCATTTATGTTTGTACCATGTTTTGTACAACTACCATGTGTTGCTACCATGCTATGCTGTTGTCTTTATGGTCTCTCTTTATGTGATGTGTGTTTTGGCCTATATTGTTATTTAATTGATTTTTAATCCCAGGCCCCTGTCCCCGCAGGAGTCCTTTTGCCTTTTGGTAGGCCGTCATTGTAAATAAGACATTTGTCCTTAACTGACTTGCCTAGTTAAATAAAGGTTAAAAATCTAAATAAATAAACATTAAAAACCTATTTCCATGTTAAAATATTATGGGATGCATTTTCTCCACTGTTTTTAAATGGTAGGCCACTCTGTTAGACCTACATTATGATCAAATAGCCACAGCAGCCTACTTGACCACTGTTAAAACTAACTTAAAGTGGGTACAGCCTCCGTATTGACAGTAAACGTGCGCTGGAAGTTGCACAGAATGTACACAACATTCAAGTTTTCGCTCAGCATACAGTTCTCAGTGCCTAATACGTTTTGAGGGAACATTGTTTTGGCTGTGTGAAGATACGAATTCCAGAGTATGGTACAGGAACTAGCAACCCTGTAGTTACACCTGTGCCTTAAAGGTCATGACCTCTTGAAAGAGACAATGCTCATATTCTAAGACCTAGAAGTATTTATAGTTTAGCAGTGTTTGCGTGTGTGTGTGTGTGTGTGTGCAGTTGCTGTACCAAATGGTGATGCAGCCGGTTACTCTCAATAGTGCAGCTGGAGAACTTCTTAAGGATCTGAGCGCCATGCAGGGCTGAATTTCCTCCTGAGGTTGAAGAGGCTGTGATGCGCACGCCAAGGAACTTCACGTTTTTGACCCTCTCCCCTGCAGCCCGTCGACGACAATAGGGGCATGCTCCTCCCCGTTTCCTGTAGTCCGTGATCAGCTCCTTGGTTTTACTAACGTTGAATGAGAGGCTGTTCCATTGTGCCAGTGCTCTAATCTCCTCCCTGTAGTTTGTTACCAGGGCTCTAATCTCCTCCCTGTAGTTTGTTACCAGGGCTCTAACCTCCTCCCTGTAGTTTGTTACCAGGGCTCTAACCTCCTCCCTGTAGTTTGTCTCACCACCGTCATTTTGTCTGCCAACTTAATGATGGTGTTGGAGTTGTGCATGGCCACGCAGCCGTGGGTGAACAGGGAGTACGGGAGGGTACTAAGCACCCACCCGAGGTGCCCCCGTGTTGAGGGTCAGCGTGGCAGATGTGTTGTTGCCTACCCTTACCACCAGGGGGCGGCCCATCAGGAAGTCCAGGATCCAGTTGCAGAGGGAGGTAGGTGCTCATACCAAGGGCCTTGAGCTTTAGTGTCAAGCTTGGAGTGGACTATGATGTTGATGAACAGCATTCTCACATAGGTGTTCCTCTTGTCCGGGTGGGATAGGCCTGTGTCCATCGTGCGTGAATGAATGTTTTTGCACCTCTATGTTGTTCCAGAAAATGATCCATCGGGTCATTTGTAATTTTCAGTGATTAGTAATGTTTTCAAATCAAATCAAATCAAATTTTATTTGTCACATACACATGGTTAGCAGATGTTAATGCGAGTGTAGCGAAATGTTTTGAGCTAGTCTATATTAAAATAGATATGTCCATTTTCTATATGATAAAATAATTAACAGATTGCATTTTGCACCACGTACCCCGTCACCTCAAAATGAATGGTGTTGATCACTCAAAAGTGGCGTTTTCCTGTGCTTCCGCTCAGCTGTGTTGGCCTGTATTGGCCTGTGTTGGCCTGTATTGGCCTGTATTGGCCTGTGTTTGCCTGTGTTGGCCTGTATTGGCCTGTGTTGGCCTGTGTTGGCCTGTGTTGGCCTGTGTTGGCACAGTGCAGTTAGAAGGCACTAGTCGCACCACTGGTGTTAAAAAGAAAAGGCACCTGCTAAAGACAATGTTTATCAACTTCATTGTGCAACATTTGTATCGTTGTTTTAATGTTCGATGGTGTGATCCATATCACTGAGCTGCGTGTAAACAGCACCACAAGCTGTTTACAGGCATTGAACACCATTCTGCATTTCGCCATCTATTTTCCAACTTCAATCGGTTAAATCACATTGTTACATTTTTTTCATTCAGTTACAAAAGTAACAGTCTTGGCCCATATGAGAGTATGCGCCTTGGCCACTTCAAGGTTACAATGTAGCCAAGCTGTGTCTGTATGCCCTATGCGCCAAATGAAAAAGCACAGGATGTGTGTCTGGATAAAACAGCCCTGCCTGGCAACACGACAGGGGCTGAAGTTGAAACTTGAGCCCTCCCAGTTTGTTTTATGTCCCTATATAAAAATAGCAAGACATTTAAAATAACCAGAGGCAAATTTAGCATGTAAATCTTGGTGGGACAAACTCAAAAAAATATTTTAGATGCAGGCCAGCAAAGCCACCACACTACACTAAACAATACATGAATTGCACTATAACGGTGACAAGCGGTGCCCACAAGCTGTAAAGCCACTGGGCCGTGTAGGGTGGCTATGTAAAGCCAGTGGGCGGTGTAGGGGGGCTATGTAAAGCCACTGGGTGGTGTAGGGGGCTATTGAGAGCCACTGGGTGGTGTAGGGGGCTATTGAGAGCCGCTGGGTGGTGTAGGGGGCTATTGAGAGCCGCTGGGTGGTGTAGGGGGCTATTGAAGCCACTGGGCGGTGTAGGGGGGCTATGTAAAGCCACTGGGCGGTGTAGGGGGCTATGTAAAGCCACTGGGCGGTGTAGGGGGCTATGCAAAGCCACTGGGCGGTGTAGGGGGCTATGGAGAGCCGCTGGGTGGTGTAGGGAGGCTATTGAGAGCCACTGGGCTAGGGGGCTATGTAAAGCCACTGGGCGGTGTAGAGGGGGCTATGTAAAGCCACTGGGCGGTGTAGGGGGCTATTGAGAGCCACTGGGCGGTGTAGGGGGGCTATGTAAAGCCACTGGGCGGTGTAGAGGGGGCTATGCAAAGCCACTGGGCGGTGTAGAGGGGCTATGTAAAGCCACTGGGCGGTGTAGGGGGCTATGGAGACCCGCTGGGCAGTGTAGGGGAGCTATTGAGAGCCACTGGGTGGTGTAGGGGGCTATTGAGCCACTGGGCGGTGTAGGGGGCTATTGAGAGCCACTGGGAGGTGTAGGGGGCAATGTAAAGCAACTGGGCGGTGTAGGGGGGCTATTGAGAGCCACTGGGCGGTGTACGGGGGGCTATGTAAAGCCACTGGGCGGTGTAGGGGGCTATGGAGAGCCACTTGGTGGTGTAGGGGGCTATGGAGAGCCGCTGGGCGGTGTAGGGGGCTGTGTAGGGGGCTATGTAAAGTCAGCCGGGGGGCTGCCGCTGGGCAGTGTAGGGGATTTATGTAAAGCCACTGGGCGGTGTAGGGGGCTATGTAAAGCCACTGGGCGGTGTAGGGGGCTATGTAAAGCCACTGGGCGGTGTAGGGGGCTATAGCCGCTGGGCGGTGTAGGGGGCTGTGTAGGGGGCCAGGGGGCTGAGAGCCGCTGGGCAGTGTAGGGGGATTTATGTAAAGCCACTGGGCGGTGTAGGGGAGCTATGTAAAGCCACTGGGCGGTGTAGGGTGGCTATGGAGAGCCACTGGGCGGTGTAGGGTGGCTATATGGCGGTGTAGGGGGCTATGGAGAGCCGCTGGGCGGTGTAGGGGGCTATTGAGAGTCGCTGGGCAGTGTAGGGGGCTATTGAGAGCCACTGGGCAGTGTAGGGGGGCTGTGTAGGGGGCTATGTAAAGCCACTGGGCGGTGTAGGGGGTTATGTAAAGCCACTGGGCGGTGTAGGGGGTTATGTAAAGCCACTGGGCGGTGTAGGGGTTATGTAAAGCCACTGGGCGGTGTAGGGGGTTATGTAAAGCCGCTGGGCGGTGTAGGGGGCTATGTAAAGCCGCTGGGCGGTGTAGGGGGCTATGTAAAGCCGCTGGGCGGTGTAGGGGGCTATTGAGAGCCGCTGGGCAGTGTAGGGGGCTGTGTAAAGCCACTGGGCGGTGTAGGGGGCTATTGAGAGCCACTGGGCGGTGTAGGGGGCTATTGAGAGCCGCTGGGTGGTGTAGGGGGCTATTGAGAGCCGCTGGGGGTGTAGGGGGCTATTGAGAGCCGCTGGGTGGTGTAGGGGGCTATTGAGAGCCGCTGGGCGGTGTAGGGGGCTATTGAGAGCCGCTGGGCGGTGTAGGGGGCAATTGAGAGCCGCTGGGCGGTGTAGGGGCTATTGAGAGCCGCCGGGCGGTGTAGGGGGCTATTGAGAGCCACTGGGCGGTGTAGGGGGCTATTGAGAGCCGCTGGGCGGTGTAGGGGCTATTGAGTGCCGCTGTAGGGGGCAATGTAAAGGGGCGGTGTAGGGGGCTATGTAAAGCCACTGGGCGGTGTAGGGGGCTATGGAAAGCCACTGGGCGGTGTAGGGGGCTATGGAGAGCCTCTTGGCGGTGTAGGGGGCTATTGAGAGCCGCTGGGCGGTGTAGAGGGGGCTGTATAGGGAGGGCTATGTAAAGCCACTGGGCGGTGTAGAGGGGGCTATGTAAAGCCACTGGGTGGTGTAGGGGGCTATTGAGAGCCACTGGGCGGTGTAGGGGGCTATGTAAAGCCACTGGGCGGTGTAGAGGGGGCTATGTAAAGCCACTGGGCGGTGTAGGGGGCTATGCAAAGCCACTGGGCGGTGTAGAGGGGCTATGTAAAGCCACTGGGCGGTGTAGGGGGCTATGGAGACCCGCTGGGCAGTGTAGGGAGCTATTGAGAGCCACTGGGTGGTGTAGGGGGCTATTGAGAGCCACTGGGCGGTGTAGGGGGGCTATTGAGAGCCACTGGGAGGTGTAGGTGGGGCAATGTAAAGCAACTGGGCGGTGTAGGGGGCTATTGAGAGCCACTGGGCGGTGTACGGGGGCTATGTAAAGCCACTGGGCGGTGTAGGGGGCTATGGAGAGCCACTTGGTGGTGTAGGGGGCTATGGAGAGCCACTGGGCGGTGTAGGGGGCTGTGTAGGGGGGCTATGTAAAGTCACTGGGCGGTGTAGGGGGCTATTGAGAGCCGCTGGGCAGTGTAGGGGATTTATGTAAAGCCACTGGGCGGTGTAGGGGGCTATGTAAAGCCACTGGGCGGTGTCGGGTGGCTATGGAGAGCCACTTGGCGGTGTAGGGTGGCTATGGAGAGCCACTTGGCGGTGTAGGGGCTATGGAGAGCCGCTGGGCGGTGTAGGGGGCTATTGAGAGTCGTTGGGCAGTGTAGGGGGCTATGGAGAGCCGCTGGGCGGTGTAGGGGGCTGTGTAGGGGGCTATGTAAAGTCACTGGGCGGTGTAGGGGGCTATTGAGAGCCGCTGGGCAGTGTAGGGGATTTATGTAAAGCCACTGGGTGTGTAGGGGGCTATGTAAAGCCACTGGGCGGTGTAGAGGGCTATGTAAAGCCACTGGGCGGTGTAGGGGCTATGCTATAGAGGGGCTATGTAAAGCCACTGGGCGGTGTAGGGGGCTATGGAGAGCCACTTGGCGGTGTAGGGGGCTATGGAGAGCCGCTGGGCGGTGTAGGGGGCTATTGAGAGTCGCTGGGCAGTGTAGGGGGCTATTGAGAGCCACTGGGCAGTGTAGGGGGGCTGTGTAGGGGGCTATGTAAAGCCACTGGGCGGTGTAGGGGGGGTATGTAAAGCCACTGGGCGGTGTAGGGGTTATGTAAAGCCACTGGGCGGTGTAGGGGGCTATGTAAAGCCACTGGACGGTGTAGGGGGCTATGGAGAGCCGCTGGGCAGGGGGCTATTGAGGCCGCTGGGCGGTGTAGGGGGGCTGTGTAAAGCCACTGGGCGGTGTAGGGGGGAGCCACTGGGCGGTAGGGGGCTATTGAGAGCCGCTGGGTGGTGTAGGGGGCTATGTAAAGCCACTGGGTGGTGTAGGGGGCTATGGAGAGCCACTTGGCGGTGTAGGGGGGCTATGGAGAGCCGCTGGGCGGTGGGGGGCTATTGAGAGTCGCTGGGCAGTGTAGGGGGCTATTGAGAGCCACTGGGCGGTGTAGGGGGTTATGTAAAGCCACTGGGCGGTGTAGGGGGCCTATGTAAAGCCACCGGGCGGGTGTAGGGGGCTCTGCTAAGCCGCTGATCGGTGTAGGGGGGCTATGTAAAGCCGCTGGGCGGTGTAGGGGGCTATGGAGAGCCGCTGGGTGGTGTAGGGGGCTATTGAGAGCCGCTGGGCAGTGTAGGGGGGCTGTGTAAAGCCACTGGGCGGTGTAGGGGGGGCGGTGTATGGGGGCTATTGAGAGCCACTTGGCGGTGTAGGGGGCTATGAGAGCCGCTGGGCGGGTAGCGGGGCTATTGAGAGTCGCTGGGCAGTGTAGGGGCTATGAGAGCCACTGGGCGGTGTAGGGGGTTATGTAAAGCCACTGGGCGGTGTAGGGGGCCTATGTAAAGCCACCGGGCGGTGTAGGGGGCTCTGCTAAGCCGCTGATCGGTGTAGGGGGGCTATGTAAAGCCGCTGGGCGGTGTAGGGGGGGCTATGGAGAGCCGCTGGGCGGTGTAGGGGGGCTATTGAGAGCCGCTGGGCAGTGTAGGGGGCTGTGTAAAGCCACTGGGCGGTGTAGGGGGGCTATTGAGAGCCACTGGGCGGTGTAGGGGGCTATTGAGAGCCACTTGGCGGTGTAGGGGGCTATGGAGAGCCGCTGGGCGGTGTAGGGGGCTATTGAGAGTCGCTGGGCAGTGTAGGGGGCTATGGAGAGCCGCTGGGCGGTGTAGGGGGCTGTGTAAGGGGGCTATGTAAAGTCACTGGGCGGTGTAGGGGGCTATTGAGAGCCGCTGGGCAGCGTAGGGGATTTATGTAAAGCCACTGGGCGGTGTAGGGGGCTATGTAAAGCCACTGGGCGGTGTAGGGTGGCTATGGAGAGCCACTTGGCGGTGTAGGGGGCTATGGAGAGCCGCTGGGCGGTGTAGGGGGCTATTGAGAGCCACTGGGCGGTGTAGGGGGCTATGTAAAGCCACTGGGCGGTGTAGGGGGCTATGTAAAGCCACTGGGCGGTGTAGAGGGGGCTATGTAAAGCCACTGGGTGGTGTAGGGGGGCTATTGAGAGCCACTGGGCGGTGTAGGGGGCTATGTAAAGCCACTGGGCGGTGTAGAGGGGGCTATGTAAAGCCACTGGGCGGTGTAGGGGAGCTATGCAAAGCCACTGGGTGGTGTAGAGGGGCTATGTAAAGCCACTGGGCGGTGTAGGGGGCTATGGAGACCCGCTGGGCAGTGTAGGGGAGCTATTGAGAGCCACTGGGTGGTGTAGGGGGCTATTGAGAGCCACTGGGCGGTGTAGGGGGCTATTGAGAGCCACTGGGAGGTGTAGGGGGCAATGTAAAGCAACTGGGCGGTGTAGGGGGCTATTGAGAGCCACTGGGCGGGTACGGGGGCTATGTAAAGCCACTGGGCGGTGTAGGGGGCTATGGAGAGCCAGGGGGCTATGGAGAGCCGCTGGGCGGTGTAGGGGGCTGTGTAGGGGGCTGTGTAAAGTCACTGGGCGGTGTAGGGGGCTATTGAGAGCCGCTGGGCAGTGTAGGGGATTTATGTAAAGCCACTGGGCGGTGAAGGGGGCTATGTAAAGCCACTGGGCGGTGTCGGGTAGCTATGGATGGAAGCCACTGGCGGTGTAGGGTGGCTATGGAGAGCCACTTGGCGGTGTAGGGGGCTATGGAGGGCTGGGCTGTAGGGGGCTATTGAGAGTCGCTGGGCAGTGTAGGGGGCTATGGAGAGCCGCTGGGCGGTGTAGGGGGCTGTGTAGGGGGCTATGTAAAGTCACTGGGCGGTGTAGGGGGCTATGTAAAGCCACTGGGCGGTGTAGGGTGCTATGGAGAGCCACTTGGCGGTGTAGGGGGCTATGGAGAGCCGCTGGGCGGTGTAGGGGGCTATTGAGAGTCGCTGGGCAGTGTAGGGGGCTATTGAGAGCCACTGGGCAGTGTAGGGGGCTGTGTAGGGGGGCTATGTAAAGCCACTGGGCGGTGTAGGGGGTTATGTAAAGCCACTGGGCGGTGTAGGGGGTTATGTAAAGCCACCGGGCGGTGTAGGGGCTCTGCTAAGCCGCTGATCGGTGTAGGGGGGCTATGTAAAGCCGCTGGGCGGTGTAGGGGGCTATGGAGAGCCGCTGGGCGGTGTAGGGGGCTATTGAGAGCCGCTGGGCAGTGTAGGGGGCTGTGTAAAGCCACTGGGCGGTGTAGGGGGCTATTGAGAGCCACTGGGCGGTGTAGGGGGCTATTGAGAGCCACTGGGCGTGTGCTAGGCCGGGCGGTGTAGGGGGCTATTGAGAGCCGCTGGGCAGTGTAGGGGGGGGCTGGGCGGTGTAGGGGGCTGTGTAAGGGGGCTATGAAAGTCACTGGGCGGTGTAGGGGGCTGTGAGAGCCGGGGGCTAGGGGGCTATTGAGAGCCACTGGGCGGTGTAAGGGGGTTATGTAAAGCCACTGGGCGGTGTAGGGGGCCTATGTAAAGGGGGGTGTAGGGGGGGGCTCTGCTAAGCCGCTGATCGGTGTAGGGGGAAAGCCGCTGGGCGGTGTAGGGGGCTATGGAGAGCCGCTGGGCGGTGTAGGGGCTATTGAGAGCCGCTGGGCAGTGTAGGGGGCTATGTAAAGCCACTGGGCGGTGTAGGGGGCTATTGAGAGCCACTGGGCGGTGGGGGGCTGGCGGTGTAGGGGAGCTATGGAAAGCCGCTGTGGCGGCTATTGAGAGTCGCTGGGCTATATTGAGAGCCACTGGGCGGTGTAGGGGGTTATGTAAAGCCACTGGGCGGTGTAGGGGGCTAAAGCCACCGGGGCGGTGTAGGGGGCTCTGGCTGATCGGTGTAGGGGCTATGTAAAGCCGCTGGGCGGTGTAGGGGGCTATGGAGAGCCGCTGGGCGGTGTAGGGGGCTATTGAGAGCCAGGGGGCTGTGTAAAGCCACTGGGCGGTGTAGGGGAGCTGGGCGGTGTAAAGCCACTGGGCGGTGTAGGGGGCTATGGAGGCCGCTGGGCGGTGTAGGGGGCTATTGAGAGTCGCTGGGCAGTGTAGGGGGCTATGGGAGCTGCTGGGCGGTGTAGGGGGCTGTAAAGCCACTGGGCGGTGTAGGGTGGTAAAGCCACTGGGGGTGTAGGGGGCTATGGAGAGCCGCTGGGCGGTGTAGGGGGCTATTGAGAGCCACTGGGCGGTGTAGGGGGCTAAAGCCACTGGGCGGTGTAGGGGCTATGTAAAGCCACTGGGCGGTGTAGAGGGGGCTATGTAAAGCCACTGGGTGGTGTAGGGGCTATTGAGAGCCACTGGGCGGTGTAGGGGGCTATGTAAAGCCACTGGGCGGTGTAGAGGGGCTATGTAAAGCCACTGGGCGGTGTAGGGGGGCTATGCAAAGCCACTGGGTGGTGTAGAGGGCTATGTAAAGCCACTGGGCGGTGTAGGGGGCTATGGAGACCCGCTGGGCAGTGTAGGGAGCTATTGAGAGCCACTGGGTGGTGTAGGGGGCTATTGAGAGCCACTGGGCGGTGTAGGGGGCTATTGAGAGCCACTGGGAGGTGTAGGGGGGCAATGTAAAGCAACTGGGCGGTGTAGGGGGGCTATTGAGAGCCACTGGGCGGTGTACGGGGGCTATGTAAAGCCACTGGGCGGTGTAGGGGGGCTATGGAGAGCCACTTGGTGGTGTAGGGGGCTATGGAGAGCCGCTGGGCGGTGTAGGGGGCTGTGTAGGGGGGCTGTGTAAAGTCACTGGGCGGTGTAGGGGGCTATTGAGAGCCGCTGGGCAGTGTAGGGATTTATGTAAAGCCACTGGGCGGTGAAGGGGGCTATGTAAAGCCACTGGGCGGTGTCGGGTGGCTATGGAGAGCCACTTGGCGGTGTAGGGTGCTATGGAGGGCGGTGTAGGGGGCTATGGAGAGCCGCTGGGCGGTGTAGGGGGCTATTGAGAGTCGCTGGGCAGTGTAGGGGGCTATTGAGAGCCACTGGGCAGTGTAGGGGGCTGTGTAGGGGGGCTATGTAAAGCCACTGGGCGGTGTAGGGGGCTATGTAAAGCCACTGGGCGGTGTAGGGGGGCTATGTAAAGCCACTGGGCGGTGTAGGGGGGCTATGTAAAGCCACTGGGCGGTGTAGGGGGCTATGTAAAGCCACTGGGCAGTGTAGGGGGCTGTGTAGGGGGGCTATGTAAAGCCACTGGGTAGGGGGCTATATGTAAAGCCACTGGGCGGTGTAGGGTGGCTATGGAGAGTGTGTAGGGGGCTATGGAGAGCCGCTGGGCGGTGTAGGGGGGCTATTGAGAGTCGCTGGGCAGTGTAGGGGGCTATTGAGAGCCACTGGGCAGTGTAGGGGGCTGTGTAGGGGGGCTATGTAAAGCCACTGGGCGGTGTAGGGGGTTATGTAAAGCCACTGGGCTAGGGGGTTATGTAAAGCCACCGGGCGGTGTAGGGGGCTCTGCTAAGCCGCTGATCGGTGTAGGGGCTATGTAAAGCCGCTGGGCGGTGTAGGGGGCTATGGAGAGCCGCTGGGCGGTGTAGGGGGCTATTGAGAGCCGCTGGGCAGTGTAGGGGGCTGTGTAAAGCCACTGGGCGGTGTAGGGGGCTATTGAGAGCCACTGGGCGGTGTAGGGGGCTATTGAGAGCCACTGGGCGGTGTAGGGGGCTATGGAGAGCCGCTGGGCGGTGTAGGGGGCTATTGAGAGTCGCTGGGCAGCGTAGGGGGCTATGGAGAGCCGCTGGGCGGTGTAGGGGCTGTGTAAGGGGGCTATGTAAAGTCAAGGGGGGGCTATTGAGAGCCGCTGGGCGGTGTAAAGCCACTGGGCTAGGGGGCTATTGAGAGCCACTGGGCGGTGTAGGGGGCTATGTAAAGCCACTGGGCGGTGTAGAGGGGGGCTATGTAAAGCCACTGGGTGGTGTAGGGGGGCTATGTAAAGCCACTGGGCGGGGTGTAGGGGGCTATGTAAAGCCACTGGGCGGTGTGGGGCTATGCAAAGCCACTGGGCGGTGTAGAGGGGCTATGTAAAGCCACTGGGCGGTGTAGGGGGCTATGGAGACCCGCTGGGAGGGGAGCTATTGAGAGCCACTGGGTGGTGTAGGGGGCTATTGAGAGCCACTGGGTGGTGTAGGGGGCTATTGAGAGCCACTGGGCGGTGTAGGGGGCTATTGAGAGCCACTGGGAGGTGTAGGGGGCAATGTAAAGCAACTGGGCGGTGTAGGGGGCTATTGAGAGCCACTGGGCGGTGTACGGGGGCCATGGGGCTACGGTGATGGAGCTTGGCGGTGTAGGGGGCACTGGGCGGTGTAGGGGGCTATTGAGAGTCGCTGGGCAGTGTAGGGGGCTATGGAGAGCCGCTGGGCGGTGTAGGGGGCTGTGTAGGGAGGCTATGTAAAGTCACTGGGCGGTGTAGGGGGGCTATTGAGAGCCGCTGGGCAGTGTAGGGGGCTATGTAAAGCCACTGGGCGGTGTAGTAGGGGGCTATGTAAAGCCACTGGGCGGTGTAGGGGGCTATGGAGAGCCATAGGGGGCTATGGAAGCCGCTGGGCGGTGTAGGGGGCTATTGGGTCGCTGGGCAGTGTAGGGGGCTATTGAGAGCCACTGGGCAGTGTAGGGGGCTGTGTAGGGGGGCTATGTAAAGCCACTGGGCGGTGTATGGGGGTTATGTAAAGCCACTGGGCGGTGTAGGGGGCTATGTAAAGCCACTGGGCGGTGTAGGGGGCTATGGAGAGCCGCTGGGCGGTGTAGGGGGCTATTGAGAGCCGCTGGGCAGTAGGGGGGCTGTGTAAAGCCACTGGGCGGTGTAGGGTGGGCTATTGAGAGCCACTGGGCGGTGTAGGGGGCTATTGAGAGCCACTGGGTGGTGTAGGGGGGCTATGTAAAGCCACTGGGCGGTGTAGGGGGCTATGGAGAGCCACTTGGCGGTGTAGGGGCTATGGAGAGCCGTTGGGCGGTGTAGGGGGCTATTGAGAGCCACTGGGCCACGGGGGCCATGTAAAGCCACTTGGCGGTGTAGGGTGGCTATGGAGAGCCACTTGGCGGTGTAGGGGGCTATGGAGAGCCGCTGGGCGGTGTAGGGGGCTATTGAGAGTCGCTGGGCAGTGTAGGGGGCTATGGAGAGCCGCTGGGCGGTGTAGGGGGCTGTGTAGGGGGCTATGTAAAGTCACTGGGCGGTGTAGGGGGGCTATTGAGAGCCGCTGGGCAGTGTAGGGGGCTATGTAAAGCCACTGGGCGGTGTAGGAGGGCTATGTAAAGCCACTGGGCGGTGTAGGGTGGCTATGGAGAGCCACTTGGCGGTGTAGGGGGCTATGGAGAGCCGCTGGGCGGTGTAGGGGGCTATTGAGAGTCGCTGGGCAGTGTAGGGGGCTATTGAGAGCCACTGGGCAGTGTAGGGGGCTGTGTAGGGGGGCTATGTAAAGCCACTGGGCGGTGTATGGGGTTATGTAAAGCCACTGGGCGGTGTAGGGGGCTATGTAAAGCCACTGGGCGGTGTAGGGGGCTATGGAGAGCCGCTGGGCGGTGTAGGGGGCTATTGAGAGCCGCTGGGCAGTGTAGGGGGCTGTGTAAAGCCACTGGGCGGTGTAGGGGGGCTATTGAGAGCCACTGGGCGGTGTAGGGGGCTATTGAGAGCCGCTATGGGGGCTATGTAAAGCCACTGGGCGGTGTAGGGGGCTATGGAGAGCCACTTGGCGGTGTAGGGGGCTATGGAAGCCGCTGGGCGGTGTAGGGGGCTATTGAGAGTCGCTGGGCAGTGTAGGGGGCTATTGAGAGCCACTGGGCGGTGTAGGGGGTTATGTAAAGCCACTGGGCGGTGTAGGGGGCCTATGTAAAGCCACCGGGCGGTGTAAAGCCACGGTGTAGGGGGGCTCTGCTAAGCCTCTGATCGGTGTAGGGGGCTATGTAAAGCCGCTGGGCGGTGTAGGGGGCTATGGAGAGCCGCTGGGCGGTGTAGGGGCTATTGAGAGCCGCTGGGCAGTGTAGGGGGCTGTGTAAAGCCACTGGGCGGTGTAGGGGGCTATTGAGAGCCACTGGGCGGTGTAGGGGGCTATTGGAGCCGCTGGGTGGTGTTGGGGGCTATGTAAAGCCACTGGGCGGTGTAGGGGGCTATGGAGAGCCACTTGGCGGTGTAGGGGGCTATGGAGAGCCGCTGGGCGGTGTAGGGGGGCTATTGAGAGTCGCTGGGCAGGGGGGCTATTGAGAGCCACTGGGCGGTGTAGGGGGTTATGTAAAGCCACTGGGCGGTGTAGGGGGCCTATGTAAAGCCACCGGGCGGTGTAGGGGGCTCTGCTAAGCCGCTGATCGGTGTAGGGGGCTCTGCTAAGCCTCTGATCGGTGTAGTAGGGGGCTATGTAAAGCCGCTGGGCGGTGTAGGGGGCTATGTAAAGCCACTGGGCGGTGTAGGGGGGCTATGTAAAGCCACTGGGCGGTGTAGGGGGCTATGTAAAGCCACTGGGCAGTATAGGGGGCTATGGAGAGCCTCTTGGCGGTGTAGGGGGCTATGGAGAGCCGCTGGGTGGTGTAGGGGGGACTGTGGAGAAAGTTTAAAGTTGACATACACTTAGGTTGGAATCATTACAACTCAATTTTCAACCACTCTACAAATTTCTGGTTAAGAAACTATAGTTTTGGCAAGTCGGTTAGGACATCTACTTTATGCATGACAGCAAATTTTTCCAACATTTCTTTCCAGACAGATTATTTCACTTATAATTCACTGTATCACAATTCCAGTGGGTCAGAAGTTTACATACACTAAGTTGACTGTTCCTTTAAACAGCTTGGAAAATTCCTGAAAATGATGCCATGGCTTTAGAAGCTTCCGATAGGCTAATTGACATCATTTGAGTAAATTGGAGGTGTACCTGTGGATGTATTTCAAGGCCTACCTTTTAAACTCAGTGCCTCTTTGTGTGACATCATGGAAAAATCAAAAGAAATCAGCCAGGACCTCACATTTTTTGTAGACCTCCACAAGGCTGGTTCATTCTTGGTAGCAATTTCCAAATGCCTAAAGGTACCACATTCATCTGTCCAAACAATAGTACGCAAGTAAAAACACCATGGGACCACGCAGCCATTATATCGCTCAGGAAGGAGACGCGTTCTGTCTTGATGTGGAATAGAGTTCCTTGTTGTCATGGCTCTATGTAGTACTGTGTGCCTCCCATAGTCTGTTCTGGATTTGGGGACTGTGTATAGAAAATGATTGTGTTCCTAGCTCCAACAGTACAGTAATATCTAACAATTCACAACAATACACACAAATCTATAAGTAAAAGAACAGTGGCATGTCATGTGTTAGTAGTTTAAAACAGACAGCTCAGTGCTTTCATCATGTCAATACCTCTCACAAAGACAAGTAGTGATGCAGTCAATCTCTCCTCCACCCTGAGCCAGGAGAGATTGTTAGCTCTGTGTAGATTTAAGGGCCAGCCGTGCTGCCCTGTTCTGGGCCAACTAACTTCTATAGGGGTATCAAGCACCTCCCCCGATATCTAAGTCTCAGTAAAACAGATTACATTACAATATCTCATATCTCTCTGGTAGGAAATCTAATCTTACATAGTTCACTGTCCAGAGATTGTACATTAGCAAGTATTATACTAGGAAGTGGAGGGTGGTTTGCCCGCTCCTGTGATGAATGCTGCTTAGGATCCAGGTCTGGTAAATCAGATGTGTGGTGCTGCTGTTCTGTGGTGTGTGATCCCCGATCTTATTTCCAGAGGTGCTTGTCAGTAATAGGAAATAATACTAGAAACTTTGATACTTGTGTGTGTGTGTGGGAGTGGGGGGGAAGGGTAGAGATAGCCCTCAGTAGCAGTCAGTCAGTCAGCTCTAACCCAGGACAACAGCTGCTGCTCTGCTCATGGCTGCATGGGACAGCTGCTGCTCTATTCTAATGTCACACTGAAGGACTCTCAGCTTCAAACACAGTCATTTTACAGTTGGTTAAATGCAGACATGCATGTAATTTCCTGTTTAAAGGGCATTCCATTATTCATATTAATGTAGGCCTATTACCATTTGTAATTTTTTACTTTTCAAAGATTAATGTATCTACAACTGAGTATATTCACCAGAATCTCTTACATTCATTTGAATTGATTAATTGTAGAATGTCCCTGTACAGAATCAGTCAATCTGAGCCATTTGTTTTCTTGGTGAAACTAAATGTTACATTTGTCATACAAAAGTCTCCAGAATATTTCATTCATATCCTCACCGTGAAATGCTTATTACAAGCACTTAACAGTGCCGTTCAAGAGAGGGATGAAAATATTGACCAAATAACCATAATGAGGCTATATACAGTCATGGCCAAAAGTTTTGAGAATGACACAAATTATTCAAAGTTCAAAGTTTGCTGCCTCAGTGTCTTCAGATATTTTTGTCAGATGTTAGTATGGAATACTGAAGTATATTTATAAGCATTTCATAAGTGTCAAAGACTTTCATTGACAATTACATGAAGTTGATGCAAAGAGTCAATATTTGCAGTGTTGACCCTTCCTTTTCAAGACCTCTGCAATCCACCCTGGCATGCTGTCAATTAACTTCTGGGCCACATCTTGACCGATGACAGCCCATTCTTGCATAATCAATGCTTTTTGTCAGAATTTGTGGGTTTTTGTTTGTCCATCAACCTCTTGAGGATTGACCACAAGTTCTCAATGGGATTAAGGTCTGGAGAGTTTCCTGGCCATGGACCCAACATATCGATGTTTTGATCCCCGAGCCACTTAGTTATCACTTTTGCCTTATGGCAAGGTGCTCCATCATGCTGGAAAAGGCATTGTTTGTCACCAAACTGTTCCTGGATCGTTTGGAGAAGTTGCTCTTGGAGGATATGTTGGAACCATTCTTTATTCATGGCTGTGTTCTTAGGCAAAACTGTGAGTGAGCCCTCTCCCTTGGCTGAGAAGCAACCCCACACAGGAATGGTCACAGGATGCTTTACTGTTGGCATGACACAGGACTGATGGTAGCGCTCACCTTGTCTTCTCCGGACAAGCTTTTTTCCGGATGCCCCAAACAATCGGAAAGGGGATTCAGAGAAAATGACTTTACTCCAGTCCTCAGCAGTCCAATCCTTGTACCGTTTGCAAAATATCAGTCTGTCCCTGATGTTTTTCCCAGAGAGAAGTGGCTTATTTGCTGCCCTTCTTGACACTAGGCCATCCCCCAAAAGTCTTCGCCTCACGGTGCATGCAGATGCACTCACACCTGCCTGCTGCCATTCCTGAGCAAGCTCTGTACTAGCGGTGCCCCGATCCCGCAGTTGAATCAACTTTAGGAGACGGTCCTGGCGCTTGCTGGACTTTCTTGGGCCCCCTGAAGTCTTCTTCACAAAAATTGAACCGCTCTCCTTGAAGTTCTTCATGATCCGATAAATGGTTGATTTAGGTGCAATCTTAATGGCAGCAATATGCTTGCCTGTGAAGCCCTTTTTGTGCAAAGCAATGATGACGGCACATGTTCCCTTGCTTGACAGAGGAAGAACAATGATTCCAAGCACCACTCTTCATAACATTCTGGAGTATATGCACATTTCCATCATACAAACTGAGGCAGCAGACTGAAAATTAATATTAATATTCAAAACCTTTGGCCACGACTGTACAGGGGGTACCGGGGGGGGGGGTCAATGTAAATAGTCCGGATGACTGTTTGATTAATTCTTCAGCTGTCTTATGGCTTGGGTGTAGAAACTGTTTAGGAGCCTCTTGGTCCTATACTTGGTGCACTGGTACCGCTTGTCATGTGGTAGCAGAGAGAACAGTCTATGACTTGGGTGACTGGAGTCTGACATTTTTTGGGGCTTTCCTCTGACACCGCCTAGTATATAGGTCCTGGATGGCAGGAAGCTTGGCCCCAGTGATGTACTGGGCTGTACACACGACCCTCTGTAGTGCCTTAGGGTCAGATGCCGAGCAGTTGCCATACCAAGCGGTGATGCAACCAGGATGCTCTCGATGATGCAGCTGTAGAACCTTTTGAGGATCTGGGGACCCATGCCAAATCTTTTCAGTCTCCTGAGGGGGAAAAGGTTTTGTTGTGCCCTCTTCACGACTGTCTTGGTGTGCTTGGACCATGATAGTTCGTTGGTGATGTGGACACCAAGGAAATTGAAACTCTCGACCCGCTCCACTACAGCCCCGTCGATGTTCATGGGGGCCTGTTCAGTCCTTTTCCTGTAGTCGACGATCAGCTCCTATGTCTTGCTCACATTGATGGATAGGTTGTTGTTCTGAGTACACGTGCTGGTAATCCGTCTGGCCCTGCAGCCTTGTGAATGTTGACCTGTTTGAAAAGGTCTTACTCACATCGGCTACAGACAGCGTGATCCAAAACAGCTGACGCTCTCATGCATGGTTCAGTGTTGCTTGCGTCGAAGAGCGCATAGAAGTAATTTAGCTCGACTGGTAGTCCAGAGTTCATCTAAACAGGGGATCTTGTGTGTTTATTTGCGTGTGCTGTCTGTGTGAGACAGAACCCAGTGGAGCGGGGAACAAATACATAAATATTGACTCATCACAACTCTACAGCTGTATGCTAGCCTGGTGCCACGCACAAACACAGCAGAGGTCTTAGTTTTCTATTCCATCAACTCTTCTCCTGTGAGAGGCAACAGAAGATCCAGGGTCCAATGCTGGACTTGCTGTGGTCGGTCTCTCAATCTGACATGTTTTTCAAAATGCATCTTAAACTACCTGAGAGACTTTACCTTACAGTTATGAGAAATGACAGCAGTCAAGAACCTGCGAAGAAACACAGCCCACCAGACCCTATATATTAGTTTTATTGGAATGCATACTCACAACGTTTTACACACGACACAAATAACTTCAGCCATTTAAAATTGATCACAACACAAAGTGCTATTTAAATCACCTTACATCACATAGGTGTGAGGACACATGACATAATATACTGTAGCATGACCAGGAAATCAACATAGAGCCAGAGTGGAGGAGAATTGACAGGTAAGAAAAGAGACACCTTTTACACATCAACTCCTGACATAAACTGGACAGTTGATCCAGGTAATTTCATTGGATGATGTACATAGATACACACAATCAGCCACACATACACCCCAGTACATGTATGCAAACCCAGACACAGAGTGGGTTCCATGCAGGGGTCAGGAGTTAGGAGATCAGCTCCTGGTGGCCACAGCCGGTTGCTGCTGCTGGTCAGACGACTGGAGCTGCTTCCCCAGATACTCCCTGTAGAGGAGAGGAGGAGTATATCATCAATAATCCAGAATCTACCATCCTTGGCCTCAACCCCATCAAACAGCTTTGGAATGAATTGGAACACCGACTGCGAGCCATCAGTGCCTGACCGCACTAATGCTCGTGGCTGAATGGAAGCAAGTCCCAGCAGCAATGTTCCAACATCTAGTGGAAAGACTTCCCAGAAGAGTGGAGGCTGTTATATCGTCAAAGGGGGGGGACCAACTCTATGTTAATGCTTTTGATTTTGGAATGAGATGTTCGACGAGCAGGTGTCCACATACTGTTGGTCATGTAGTGTATTTAACCCCTTGTTTTCGGCACTCAGTCTGGGCCCACCCTGAACAGTCTAGGCCCACCCTGAAACAGGGGAGAGGGAGGGGTTCTACTAAACTACAGTGCCTTCGGAAAAGTATTCAGACCCCTTCGCTTTTTCCACATTTTGTTAGGTTACAGCCTTATTCAAAAATGTATTAGTTTTTTTCCCCTCAATCTACACACAATACCCCATAATGACAAAACACTTAACTTAAAAAAAAAAAAAAAAAGTTTTTTGCTAATTTATATATAAAATAAAAACACTGAAATATTATTTACATAAGTTTAACCTTTGGCAGCCATTACACCCTCAAGTCTTCTTGGGTGAGATGCTACAAGCTTGGCACACCTGTATTTGGGGAGTTTCTCCCATTCTTCTCTGCAGATCCTCTCAAGCACTGTCAGGTTGGATAGGGAGCGTCACTGCACAGTTATTTTAACGTCTCTCCAGAGACGTTCGACCGGGTTCAAGTCCGGGCTCTGGCTGGGCCAATCAAGGACATTCAGAGACTTGTCCCGAAGCCACTCCTGTCTTGGCTTTTTGCTTAGGGTTGTTGTCCTGTTGGAAGGTGAACCTTCCCCCCTGTCTGAGGTCCTGAGCGCTCTGGAGCAGGTTTTCATCAAGGATCTCTCTGTACTTTGCTCCGTTTATCTTTCCCTCGATCCTGACTTGTCTCCCAGTCCCTGCCGCTGAAAAACATTCCCACAGCATGATGCTGCCACCACCATGCATCACCGTAGGGATGGTACAGAGTTCAATCTTGGTTTCATCAGACCAGAGAATCTTGTTTCTTACGGTCTGAGAGTCTTTAGGTGCCTTTTGGCAAACTCCAAGCGGACTGCCATGTGCCTTTCACTGAGGAGTGGCTTCCGTCTGGCCACTCTTCTATAAAGGACTGATTGGTGGAGTACTGCAGAGATGGTTGTCCTTCTTGAAGGTTCTCCCATCTCCACAGAGGAACGCTGGAGCTCTGTCAGAGTGATCATTTGGTTCTTGGTCAACTCTTCCATTTTTAAATATTTAATCCATTTTAGAATAAGGCTGTAACTTAACAAAATGTGGAAAAAGTCAAGGAGTCTGAATACTTTCACAAGGAACAGTATATAGTGAACGTGTCGTAAACCAACAGGTTCATATATACAGTACCAGTCAAAAGTTTGGACACATACTAATTGCAGGGTTTTTATTTTTACTATTTTCTACATTGTAGAATTTTCTACATTGTAGAATAATAGTGAAGACATCAAAAACTATGAAATAGGCTTAAAAAAAAGTTTTATTTATTTATTTAAAGCATATGATTCTTTAGAGTAGCCACCCTTTGCCTTGACAGCATTGCACACTCTTGGCATTCTCTCAACCAGCTTCATTAGGTAGTCACCTGGAATGCATTTCAATTAACAGGTGTTCCTTGCTAAAAGTGAATTTGTGGAATTTATTTCCTTCTTAATGCGTTTCAGCCAATCAGTTGTGTTGTGACAAGGTAGGGGTGGTATACAGAAGATAGCTTTGGTAAAAGACCAAGTCCATATTATTGCAAGAACAGCTCAAATAAGCAAAGAGAAACAACAGCCCATCATTACATTAAAACATACATTGCTTGCTGTTTGGAGTTTCAGGATGGGTTTCTGTATTGCACTTTGTGACATCGGCAGATGAAATTTGACTGATCAATCAATTCAGAAAATTTCAAGAACTTTGAAAGTTTCTTCAAGTGCAGTCGCGCCAAGAGCTATGATGAAACTGGCTCTCATGAGCACCGCCACAGGAACGGAAGACCGAGAGTTACCTCTGCTACAGAGGATAAGTTCATTAGAGTTAACAGCATCAGAAATTGCAGCCCAAATAAATGCTCCACAGTTCAAGTAACTGACACATTTCAACATCAACTGTTCAGAGGAGACTCTGTGAATCAGGCCTTCATAGTATAATTGCTGCAAAGAAACCACTTCTAAAGGACACCAATAATAAGAAGAGACTTGCTTGGGCCAAGAAACACAAGAAATTGACATTAGACCAGTGGAAATCTGTCCTTTGGTCTGATGAGTCCAAATTTAAGATTTTTGGCTCCAACAGCCGTGTCTTTGTTAGACGCAGAGTAGGTAAACGGATTATCACCGCATGTGTGGTTCCCACCGTGAAGCATGGAGGAGGTGGTGTGATTTGCTGGTGACACTGTTGGTGATTTACTTAGAATTCAAGGCACACTTAACCAGCATGGCTACCACAGCATTCTGCAGCGACACACCATCCCATCTGGTTTGCGCTTAGTGGGACTATCATTTGTTTTTCAAAAGGACAATGACCCAACACACCTCCGGGCTGTATAAGGGTTATTTCACCAAGAAGGAGCATAATGGAGTGCTGCATCACCCGACCTCAACCCAATTGAGATGGTTTGGGATAAGTTGGACCGCAAAGTGAAGGAAAAGCAGCCAACAAGAGCTCAGCATATGTGGGAACTCCTTCAAGACTGTTGGAAAAGCATTCCTCGTGAAGCTGAAAGAATTGCCAAGAGTGTGCAAAGCAGTCATAGATTTGTTTAACACTTTTTTGGTTACTACATGACTCCATGTGTCATTTCATAGTTTTGATGTCTTTGCTATTATTCTACAATGTAGAAAATAATAAAAGAAAAACCCTTGAATGAGGTGTGTCCAAACTTTTGACTGGTACTGTATATACACTACCGTTCAAAAGTTTGGGGTCACTTAGAAATGTTGTTTTTGAAAGAAAAGCTATTTTTTGTCCATTAAAATAACAACATTGATCAGAAATACAGTGTAGACATTGTTAATATTGTAAATGACTATTGTAGCTGGAAACGGCTGCTTTTATATGAAATAGACACAGGCGTACAGAGGCCCATTATCAGCAACCATCACTCCTGTGTTCCAATGGCACGTTGTGTTAGCTAATCCAAGTTGACCATTTTAAAAAGGCTAATTGATCATTAGAAAACCCTTTTTCAATTATGTTAGCACAGCTGAAAACTGTTGTGCTAATTAAAGAAGCAATAAAACTGCCCTTTTTTAGAGTATCTGGAGCATCAGCATTTGTGGGTTCGGGCTCAAAATGGCCAGAAACACAGAACTTTCTTCTGAATCTCATCAGTCTATTCTTGTTCTGAGAAATGAAGGTTATTCCATGTGAGAAATTGCCAAGAAACTGAAGATCTCGTACAACGCTGTTTACTACTCCCTTCATAGAACAGCGCAAACTGGCCCTAACCAGAATAGAAAGAGTGGGAGGCCCCAGTGCTCAACTGAGCAAGAGGACAAGTACATTAGAGTGTCTAGTTTGAGAAATAGTCCTCAACTGGCAGCTTCATTAAATAGTACCCGCAAAACACCAGTCAACGTCAACAGTGAAGAGGCGACTACGGGATGCTGGCTTTCTAGGCAGAGTTGCAAAGAAAAAGCTGTCCAGTGTCTGTTCTTTTGCTCATCTTAATCGTTTCTTTTTATTGGCCAGTCTGAGATATGGCATCCCGGGGGGCATCCCGGGGGTTGCCTCTTCACTGTTGACGTTGAGACTGATGTTTTGCGGGTATTATTTAATGAAGCTGCCAGTTGACTATAAATGTATAGTATTAATATAGTAAGTACCAGTTATTGACTAAGACTTTATAGTATTAGCTCCCAAGTGGAACAGGGGTCTACGGTACTGCATCTCAGTGCAAGAGGCGTCACTACAGTAACTGGTTCGAAATCCAGGCTGTATCACACCCGGCCGTGATTGGGAGTCCCATAGGGCGGCGCACAATTGGCCCAGCGTCGGCCAGGGTAGGCAGTCATTGTAAATAAGAATTTGTTCTTAACTGACGTGCCTAGTTAAATAAAGGAAAATAACAAACAGTTGAAGACCATACGTACCAGTTGGGGACCATGAGTTTAAACTAGTACCTAGTAGTAGTAGTAGTACGTACCAGTTGGGGACCATGAGTTTAAACTAGTACCTACTAGTAGTAGTACGTACCAGTTGGGGACCATGAGTTTAAACTAGTACCTAGTAGTACGTACCAGTTGGGGACCATGAGTTTAAACTAGTACCTAGTAGTACGTACCAGTTGGGGACCATGAGTTTAAACTAGTACTAGTAGTAGTAGTAGTACGTACCAGTTGGGGACCATGAGTTTAAACTAGTACCCTAGTAGTACGTACCAGTTGGGGACCATGAGTTTAAACTAGTACCTAGAGTAGTACGTACCAGTTGGGGACCATGAGTTTAAACTAGTACCTAGTAGTACGTACGTACCAGTTGGGGACCATGAGTTTAAACTAGTACCTAGTAGTAGTAGTAGTACGTACCAGTTGGGGACCATGAGTTTAAACCAGTTGGGGACCATGAGTTTAAACTAGTACCTAGTAGTAGTAGTACGTACCAGTTGGGGACCATGAGTTTAAACTAGTACCTAGTAGTAGTAGTAGTACGTACCAGTTGGGGACCATGAGTTTAAACTAGTACCTAGTAGTAGTACGTACCAGTTGGGGACCATGAGTTTAAACTAGTACCTAGTAGTAGTAGTAGTAGTACGTACCAGTTGGGGACCATGAGTTTAAACTAGTACCTAGTAGTAGTAGTAGTAGTAGTACGTACCAGTTGGGGACCATGAGTTTAAACTAGTACCTAGTAGTAGTAGTAGTAGTACGTACCAGTTGGGGACCATGAGTTTAAACTAGTACCTAGTAGTAGTAGTACGTACCAGTTGGGGACCATGAGTTTAAACTAGTACCTAGTAGTACGTACCAGTTGGGGACCATGAGTTTAAACTAGTACCTAGTAGTACGTACCAGTTGGGGACCATGAGTTTAAACTAGTACCTAGTAGTAGTAGTAGTACGTACCAGTTGGGGACCATGAGTTTAAACTAGTACCTAGTAGTAGTAGTAGTACGTACCAGTTGGGGACCATGAGTTTAAACTAGTACCTAGTAGTAGTAGTAGTACGTACCAGTTGGGGACCATGAGTTTAAACTAGTACCTAGTAGTACGTACCAGTTGGGGACCATGAGAGTACCTAGTAGGAGAGGAGGAGGAGGAGGAGTAGTAGAGGAGGACCAGTAGTAGTAGCTAGTAGTAGTACGTACCGGTTCGGGACCATGAGTTTAAACTAGTACCTAGTAGTACGTACCAGTTGCAGTAGTAATAGTAGTAATATAGTAGTAGTACGTATCAGTTGTGGACCATGAGTTTAAACTAGTACCTAGTAGTAGTACCTAGTAGTAGTAGTACGTACCAGTTGTGGACCATGAGTTTCTGCACAGCCAGCAGGGCGTTGTAGCGGACCAGCTGATCGTCATGGTGCATGTGGTTCATCACCAGCTGTTTACCTCCAAGCTGCTCTATCACCCTGACAGAGATAAACACTGGTTATATAAACACCGAGTGGACAAAACATTCCCACAGTTGTGTCAAGTTGGCTGGATGTCCTTCGGATGATGGACCATTTATTGATATATGCAGGAAACTGTTGAGTGTAAAGAAAACAGCAGCGTTGCAGTTCTTGACACAAACCGGTGCGCCTGGCACCTACTACCATACCCCGTTCTAAGGCACTTAAATATTTTGTCTAGCTTATTACCCCTCTGAATGGCACACATACACAATCCATGTCTCAAGGTTAAAAATCATCCTTTAACCCGTCTCCTCCCCTTCATCTACACTGATTGAAGTGGATTTAACAGGTGACATTAATAAGGGATTATAGATGCCACCTGTTCAGTCTATGCCATGGAAAGAGCAAGTGTTCATAATGTATTGTTCACTCAGTGTATACTGTGTGTCCTTACCGTTTCCCCCGAGGGTAGTGTCTGACATATTCTCCAACATCATGAGCAGCTACAGCAATAACCTGAGGATCATCAGATACCTCCAGCAGCCGAGTAAGGATCCTGAGGAGGGAGAACATATAACACATAACTAACCCTGACACCAGATACCACCTCTTCCCCCTGACACCAGATACCACCTCTTCCCCCTGACACCAGATACCACCTCTTCACCCTGACACCAGATACCACCTCTTCACCCTGACACCAGATACCACCTCTTCACCCTGACACCAGATACCTCATCAGATACCTCATCACCCTAACTAACCCGAATATTAGAAACGTCATCACACTAACATCAGATACCTTTATAAACTACCATGTCTTTCAAAAATATTAGAATCACTGACAAACTCTCAGCTAAGGAGCTGGTCTGTCTACAGTACCTAGATACAAAACCAAGACGGGTGTGGAGCGTTCTCTAGTAAAGCCCCTCAGTTACAGAACATTGTTCTCTAGTAAAGCCCCTCAGTTACAGAACAGCATTCTCTAGTAAAGCCCCTCAGTTACAGAACAGCGTTCTCTAGTAAAACTCAGTTAGAACAGCGTTTTAGTAAACTACGGAACAGTCTTTCTAGTAAAGCCCCTCAGTTACGGAACAGCGTTCTCTAGTAAAGCCCCTCAGTTACGGAACAGCGTTCTCTAGTAAAGCCCTCAGTTACGGAACAGCCAAGTAAAGCCCCTCAGTTGGAACAGCGTTCTCTAGTAAAGCCCCTCAGTTACAGAACAGCGTTCTCTAGTAAAGCCCCTCAGTTACAGAACAGCGTTCTCTAGTAAAGCCCCTCAGTTACGGAACAGCGTTCTCTAGTAAAGCCCCTCAGTTACGGAACAGCGTTCTCTAGTAAAGCCCTCAGTTACGGAACAGCGTTCTCTAGTAAAGCCCCTCAGTTACGGAACAGCGTTCTCTAGTAAAGCCCCTCAGTTACGGAACAGCGTTCTCTAGTAAAGCCCCTCAGTTACAGAACAGCGTTCTCTAGTAAAGCCCCTCAGTTACGGAACAGCGTTCTCTAGTAAAGCCCCTCAGTTACGGAACAGCGTTCTCTAGTAAAGCCCCTCAGTTACGGAACAGCGTTCTCTAGTAAAGCCCCTCAGTTACGGAACAGCGTTCTCTAGTAAAGCCCTCAGTTACAGAACAGCGTTCTCTAGTAAAGCCCCTCAGTTACAGAACAGCGTTCTCTAGTAAAGCCCCTCAGTTACGGAACAGCGTTCTCTAGTAAAGCCCTCAGTTACGGAACAGCGTTCTCTAGTAAAGCCCCTCAGTTACGGAACAGCGTTCTCTAGTAAAGCCCCTCAGTTACGGAACAGCGTTCTCTAGTAAAGCCCCTCAGTTACGGAACAGCGTTCTCTAGTAAAGCCCCTCAGTTACGGAACAGCGTTCTCTAGTAAAGCCCCTCAGTTATGGAACAGCGTTCTCTAGTAAAGCCCCTCAGTTACGGAACAGCGTTCTCTAGTAAAGCCCCTCAGTTACAGAACAGCGTTCTCTAGTAAAGCCCCTCAGTTACGGAACAGCGTTCTCTAGTAAAGCCCCTCAGTTACGGAACAGCGTTCTCTAGTAAAGCCCCTCAGTTACAGAACAGCTTGCCCTGTCAGGTAAGAGATGCAGACTCCATTGAGGTTATTTAAATAACATTTAAAAACCAACCTTTTTAGCCAGGCCTTTAATAAGTGATTGTATTCTTATGTTATTTTATTTACACTTAGGGTGCCATTTGGGATGCAAACTCATTACCGAACATCCACACTAGGTAGTGCTCTGTGTCTTACCGAACCATCCACACTAGGTAGTGCTCTGTGTCTTACCGAACCATCCACACTAGGTAGTGCTCTGTGTCTTACCGAACCATCCACACTAGGTAGTGCTGTGTCTTACCGAACCATCCACACTAGGTAGTGCTGTGTCTTACCGAACCATCCACACTAGCTGGTCACCATAGCATCTCCCACCTGTAGCCCACGCTCCAGCAGGTATATCTCTCTAGTCACCCCCAAAACCAATTCTTTCTTTGGCCGCCTCTCCTTCCAGTTCTCTGCTGCCAATGACTGGAACGAACTACAAAAATCTCTGAAACTGGAAACACTTATCTCCCTCACTAGCTTTAAGCAGCTCACAGATTACTGCCCACCTATAATTTTAGCCCAAACAACTACCTCTTTCCCAACTGTATTTAATTAATTTATTTATTTTGCTCCTTTGCACCCCATTATTTTTATTTCTACTTTGCACATTCTTCCATTGCAAAACTACCATTCCAGTGTTTTACTTGCTATATTTTTACTTTATTTACTTTTTTGCCTTTACCTCCCTTCTCACCTCATTTGCTCACATTGTATATAGACTTGTTTATACTGTATTATTGACTGTATGTTTGTTTTACTCCATGTGTAACTCTGTGTGTCGTTGTATCTTACCGAAGATACCGAACCATCCACACTAGGTACCGAACCATCCACACTAGGTAGTGCTCTGTGTCTTACCGAACCATCCACACTAGGTAGTGCTCTGTGTCTTACCGAACCATCCACACTAGGTAGTGCTCTGTGTCTTACCGAACCATGCTCTGTGTCTTACCAAACCATCCCACACTAGGTAGTGCTCTTTGCTTACTTGAGGAGTTCGTAGTTCTTCTCGTTGAGGCGAACAGCATTCTCACGCCAGAACTTCTCTGATTTGTGGACCGGGCTCCACTCCAGGCGACCCGACTTCAGCTCTGAGCTGTACTCATCAAACGAACTGTGTGAGTGAAAGAGTGAGAGAAAAAAAAGCTTAAATAACAAGCAACAAACAAACTAGCAGATAAACCTTGTTGAAGAACAGCCTCAGTCCCGACAGTCCTTAATATAGAGAGATTTTGACCTGTTGGAGAGTTCAATGAGGGGTATTCCAGGACAGGTCCAGTTCCAGTGTGGTTTAAGAGATCTGTACAGTTCTGCTAGCGTAGCGCCTAGTTTCTCCAGGTTCAAGTAACAGCACAGTAATGCCTGCTAGCATAGCACCTAGTTTCTCCAGGTTCAAGTAACAGCACAGTGATGCCTGCTAGCATAGCACCTAGTTTCTCCAGGTTCAAGTAACAGTACAGTAATGCCTGCTAGCGTAGCGCCTAGTTTCTCCAGGTTCAAGTAACAGCACAGTAATGCCTGCTAGCATAGCACCTAGATTCTCCAGGTTCAAGTAACAGCACAGTAATGCCTGCTAGTGTAGCACCGCAGCGCCTAGTTTCTCCAGGTTCAAGTAACAGCACAGTAATGCCTGCATAGCATAGCACCTAGATTCTCCAGGTTCAAGTAACAGCACAGTAATGCCTGCTAGTGTAGCATAGCAGAACAGCCTAGTTTCTCCAGGTTCAAGTAACAGCACAGTAATGCATGCTAGCATAGCACCTAGCAGAACAGCCTAGTTTCTTCAGGTTCAAGTAACAGCACAGTGATGCCTGCTAGCATAGCACCTAGTTTCTCCAGGTTCAAGTAACAGTACAGTAATGCCTGCTAGCGTAGCGCCTAGTTTCTCCAGGTTCAAGTAACAGCACAGTAATGCCTAGCATAGCATAGCAGAACAGCCTAGATTCTCCAGGTTCAAGTAACAGCACAGTAATGCATGCTAGCATAGCACCTAGCAGAACAGCCTAGTTTCTCCAGGTTCAAGTAACAGCACAGTAATGCATGCTAGCGTAGCGCCTAGCAGAACAGCCTAGTTTCTCCAGGTTCATGTAAAATCACAGTAATGCCTGCTTGCGTAGCTGAGGTTAGCAGTAACGTTACCTGTCAGGTCCTGGACACTCTCCCAGACTCTAGGTTCGGACATGGAGAAGTTAGGGTTAGGGGTCAGAAGTAACCTACCTGAGGTCCTGAACGCTCTCTCCCAGACTCTCCAGCAGGAACTTGATGTCTTCCGTAATGTCCTCATCGTCATACTTCTGCTGGTCCAGATTTTCCAGCTGCTTCAGAACCTTACACTGGATCATGGCCAGAGCATACTCCTGACGGGTCTCCCTATCCGCTGACTTCTCCAACAGGTTCTATAATAATAATATTAACATGTATCATGGCCAGAGCATACTCCTGATGGGTCTCCCACTCAGTCGATTTCTCCAGAACCCTCTACTAAGTACGTGGTTTGAGGAGATAGCAAGGTAACTTTGGTCAACTCTGAGTTCGACTCTGGATAACAAGTAACACGAAAGTTGCTCAGCTTTTAGCCAGGTACATTTCTACGGCAACAAATCCTTCAGATTTGGTGGATTGAGACGCATCCAATGAAATAAAACAGATCTCTAGCTTAAACGGACAGATTTTTATGGGGAATTTTGTATTATGCTAATTAGTTTGCCGCTTAAAGTCAAGGCATTGCAATATTTTCCGAATGCACAACTCAAACTGCTACAGCGACAAACTCCACACTGCTCCCACCACACTGCTCCAACTGCACAGCTACGCCCCGCTCCTCCTACTACCGCCACACGCGCCCCGCTCCGAGCCGCCACACGCGCCCCGCTCCGAGCCGCCACACGCGCCCCGCTCCGAGCCGCCACACGCGCCCCGCTCCGAGCCGCCACACGCGCCCCGCTCCGAGCCGCCACACGCGCCCCGCTCCGAGCCGCCACACGCACATGAGCTGTCTGATTGAACTACTGGCGCACAGCTCGGACACCCATGCATACCTCACAAGACATGACACCAGAGGTCTCTTTACAGTCCCCAAGTCCAGAACAGACTATAGGAGGTGCACAGTACTACATAGAGCCATGACTACATGGAACTCTATACCACATCAAGTAACTGAAGCAAGCAGTAAAACTAGATTTAAAACAGATTTTAAAAAATACACACCTTATGGAAGAGCAGGGACTGAAGCAACAAACATGGGCACAGAGACATGCATACACACAATAACATACGCACAGCACACACACATGTACACATGGATTTAGTACTGTAGATATGTAGTAATGGTGGAGTAGGGGCCTGTATTGTGAAATCTGTGAAATGTAATGTTTTAAAAATTGTAGAAACTGCCTTAATTTTTCTGGACCCCAGGAAGAGTTATGGGGATCCATAATTAACACAAATGCCTCGAGATTACCTTAATATTAGACATTGCGCACCAGCTGTTACTGACAGACACACACCCCACCCCTGGATGTAGCTATTCTGTCCTGCCGATGCACGGAAAACCCAGCCAACTGTTATTATCTATGACGTCATTCAATCATGAAACGTAAGATATTACCGTTTAATGTCCCGTTGATAGGATAGTCTCGAACGGAGCTCTTCCAGTTTATTCTCCAGTGATTACACTTTGGCTAATAGAACGAATGGTAGAGGCGGGTTACCCACTCACCGACAAATTCTCACAAGGCAACATGACCTCCACCCCTTGCATTTCCTTCATGTGAATGACAGGGATTTGGGCCTTGTCTGGGGACAACATTATATCCTTCCTGTCAGACTCATTAAAGATTAAATCTTCATCCAGTTCAAGGTGAGTAAATCGCTGTTCTGATATCCTGAAGCTCTTTTCGGTCATAGGAGACAGTAGCATCAACATTATGTACAATTGCTTAGATTCCTTTGACAGATCATTTAAGACAAGCGTAGCTGCTGAAACGGTAACGTAACTAACTAGCAGTACGTACCCTGAAGACAACCTATAGGGAACAGGGTGCCGTAACTAACTAGCAGTACGTACCCTGAAGGCAGCCAGGATGATGCGCGTGACCTTCTCCTTGACAGACTCCTGCAGGATGTCAGACAGGGCCGGCACCACGTTGTAACGGCGTAGCTGCTCACAGAGCTGAGAGTTGAAGGCCAGCAGCCACACACAAAACCCCATCTGGTACTGCAGCTGGAAACCACACTTGTTACTGAGCACAGCCGTGATGCTAGAGGGAGGAGAGAGAACAGGGTCAGGTGGTAATGCTAGAGGGAGGAGAGAGAACAGGGTCAGGTAGCAATGCTAGAGGGAGGAGCGAGAACAGGGTCAGGTGGTAATGCTAGAGGGAGGAGCGAGAACAGGGTCAGGTGGTAATGCTAGAGGGAGGAGCGAGAACAGGGTCAGGTGGTAATGCTAGAGGGAGGAGCGAGAACAGGGTCAGGTAGCAATGCTAGAGGGAGGAGAGAGAACAGGGTCAGGTGGTAATGCTAGAGGGAGGAGAGAGAACAGGGTCAGGTAGCAATGCTAGAGGGAGGAGAGAGAACAGGGTCAGGTGGTAATGCTAGAGGGAGGAGAGAGAACAGGGTCAGGTAGCAATGCTAGAGGGAGGAGAGAGAACAGGGTCAGGTAGCAATGCTAGAGGGAGGGAGGAGAGAGAACAGGGTCAGGTGCAATGCTACAGGACACCACACTTGAACAGGCACAGGTGGTAATGCTAGAGGGAGGAGAGAGAACAGGGTCAGGTAGCAATGCTAGAGGGAGGAGAGAGAACAGGGTCAGGTAGCAATGCTAGAGGGAGGAGAGAGAACAGGGTCAGGTGGTAATGCTAGGGGAGGAGACAGAACAGGGTCAGGTAGATGCTAGAGGGAGGAGAGAGAACAGGGTCAGGTAGCAATGCTAGAGGGAGGAGAGAGAACAGGGTCAGGTGGTACAGGACACCACACTTGTTACTGAGCACAGCCGTGATGCTAGAGGGAGGAGAGAGAACAGGGTCAGGTAGCAATGCTAGAGGGAGGAGAGAGAACAGGGTCAGGTAGAAATGCTAGAGGGAGGAGAGAAAACAGGGTCAGGTGGTACAGGACACCACATTTGTCAATCACAGCAGTTTTATGGTGCATCGTGGTTTTATTGCATGGTTTTGGTTATGGAGTTTATGGCTTGAGTTACAGATAACAGCAGTGGTTAGGCTAACTTCCTCTTGTAGTGTAGTCAAGCAGCATAAAGCATCAGACAACCCCAAACACACTAATGATGTAATGCTAACAGAGAGAAGTTAGTAGTAATAGAAGTATCCAGTGATTGTAACAATGATAACTAACAGAAATATACTGAACAAAAATATAAACGCAACATGTAAACTGTTGGTCCCATGTTTCATGAGCTGAAATAAAAGATGCCAGAAATGTTCCATATGAATAAAAATTATTATTCATAAAAATGTTGTGCACAAATTTGTTTACATCTCTGATAGTATTTCTCCTTTGCCAAGATAATCCATCAACCTGACAGGTGTGGCATATCAAGAAGCTGATTAAACAGCATGATCATTACACAGGTGCACCTTGTGCTAGGGACAATAGGTCACTAAAATGTGCAGTTGTCACAACCTCATGCCACAGATTCCTAAAGTTTTTTTTAAACCTTTACTGAACTAGGCAAGTCAGTTAAGAACAAATTCTTATTTACAATGACGGCCAAACCCGGACAATGCTAGGCCAATTGTGCGCCACCCTATGGGACTCCCAATCACAACCGGTTGTGATACAGTCTGGATTTGTTTGGCCCTGTCTGGGGGTATCCTCGGATGGGGCCACAGTGTCTCCTGACCCCTCCTGTCTCAGCCTCCAGTATTTATGCTGCAGTAGTTTGTGTCGGGGGGCTAGGGTCAGTTTGTTATATCTGGAGTACTTCTCCTGTCCTATTCGGTGTCCTGTGTGAATTTAAGTGTGCTCCCTCTAATTCTCTCTTTCTCGGAGGACCTGAGCCCTAGGACCATGCCTCAGGACTACCTGACATGATGACTCCTTGCTATCCCCAGTCCACCTGGCCGTGCTGCTGCTCCAGTTTCAACTGTTCTGCCTTATTATTATTATTATTATTATTGGACCATGCTGGTCATTTATGAACATTTGAACATCTTGGCCATGTTCTGTTATAATCTCCACCCGGCACAGCCAGAAGAGGACTGGCCACCCCACATAGCCTGGTTCCTCTCTAGGTTTCTTCCTAGGTTTTGGCCTTTCTAGGGAGTTTTTCCTAGCCACCGTGCTTCTACACCTGCATTGCTTGATGTTTGGGGTTTTAGGCTGGGTTTCTGTACAGCACTTTGTGATATCAGCTGATGTACAAAGGGCTATATAAATAAATTTGATTTGAGGTACAGGAAACCACACTTGTTAATAAATATAGTAATAGTATCCAGAGACTAGTAGTATTAGATGTAGTAATAGTATACAGAGACTAGTAGTCCGCCGTATTAGATGTAGTAATAGTATACAGAGACTCACCAGTTGACCCCGTCAGCCTCCACCCAGGCAAACCTGTACTCATTCACCCTCAACATCAGCTGGAGACAGCCTGCTACACACTGCACATACTGAGAGCTCTGCAGGGGGAGAACACAGATACAAACTTTTATTAAGACTGGTCAGGGAAACACAGGCAGGGATTTGGAGATACAGTGGGGCAAAAAAGTAATTAGTCAGCCACCAATTGTGCAAGTTCTCCCACTTAAAAAGATGAGAGGCCTGTCATTTTCATCATAGGTACACTTCAACTATGACAGACAAAAGGAGAAAAAAAATCCAGAAAATCACATTTGTAGGATTTTTAATGAATTTATTTGCAAATTATGGTGGAAAATAAGTATTTGGTCAATAACAAAAGTTTCTCAATACTTTGTTATATACCCTTTGTTGGCAATGACAGAGGTCAAACGTTTTCTGTAAGTCTTCACAAGGTTTTCACACACTGTTGCTGGTATTTTGGCCCATTCCTCCATGCAGATCTCCTCTAGAGCAGTGATGTTTTGGGGCTGTTGCTGGACAAAACGGACTTTCAACTCCCTCCAAAGATTTTCTATGCGGTTGAGATCTGGAGACTGGCTAGGCCACTCCAGGACCTTGAAATGCTTCTTACGAAGCCACTCCTTTGTTGCCCGGGCGGTGTGTTTGGGATCATTGTCATGCTGAAAGACCCAGCCACGTTTAATCTTCAATGCCCTTGCTGATGGAAGGAGGTTTTCACTCAAAATCTCACAATACATGGCCCCATTCATTCTTTCCTTTACACGGATCTGTCATCCTGGTCCCTTTGCAGAAAAAGAGCCCCAAAGTATGATGTTTCCTCCCCCATGCTTCACAGTAGGTATGGTGTTCTTTGGATGCAACTCAGCATTCTTTGTCCTCCAAACACGACGAGTTGAGTGTTAACCACTGCTTTTAATCAGGGCAAGGTGTCTGGTAAAATGGCTGAATACAAACAGTGCAGCTATTCCCTCCGCAAGGCTATCAAACAAGCTAAGCGCCAGTACAGAGACAAAGTAGAATCTCAATTCAACGGCTCAGACACAAGAGGCATGTGGCAGGGTCTACAGTCAATCACGGACTACAGGAAGAAACCCAGCCCAGTCACGGACCAGGATGTCTTGCTCCCAGGCAGACTAAATAACTTTTTGCCCGCTTTGAGGACAATACAGTGCCACTGACACGGCCTGCAACGAAAACATGCGGTCTCTCCTTCACTGCAGCCGAGGTGAGTAAGACATTTAAACGTGTTAACCCTCGCAAGGCTGCAGGCCCAGACGGCATCCCCAGCCGCGCCCTCAGAGCATGCGCAGACCAGCTGGCCGGTGTGTTTACGGACATATTCAATCAATCCCTATACCAGTCTGCTGTTCCCACATGCTTCAAGAGGGCCACCATTGTTCCTGTTCCCAAGAAAGCTAAGGTAACTGAGCTAAACGACTACCGCCCGTAGCACTCACATCCGTCATCATGAAGTGCTTTGAGAGACTAGTCAAGGACTATATCACCTCCACCCTACCTGACACCCTAGACCCACTCCAATTTGCTTACCGCCCAAATAGGTCCACAGACGATGCAATCTCAACCACACTGCACACTGCCCTAACCCATCTGGACAAGAGGAATACCTATGTGAGAATGCTGTTCATCGACTACAGCTCGGCATTCAACACCATAGTACCCTCCAAGCTCGTCATCAAGCTCGAGACCCTGGGTCTCGACCCCGCCCTGTGCAACTGGGTACTGGACTTCCTGACGGGCCGCCCCCAGGTGGTGAGGGTAGGCAACAACATCTCCTCCCCGCTGATCCTCAACACTGGGGCCCCACAAGGGTGCGTTCTGAGCCCTCTCCTGTACTCCCTGTTCACCCACGACTGCGTGGCCACGCACGCCTCCAACTCAATCATCAAGTTTGCGGACGACACAACAGTGGTAGGCTTGATTACCAACAACGACGAGACGGCCTACAGGGAGGAGGTGAGGGCCCTCGGAGTGTGGTGTCAGGAAAATAACCTCACACTCAACGTCAACAAAACTAAGGAGATGATTGTGGACTTCAGGAAACAGCAGAGGGAACACCCCCATCCACATCGATGGAACAGTAGTGGAGAGGGTAGCAAGTTAAGTTCCTCGGCATACACATCACAGACAAACTGAATTGGTCCACTCACACAGACAGCATCGTGAGGAAGGCGCAGCAGCGCCTCTTCAACCTCAGGAGGCTGAAGAAATTCGGCTTGTCACCAAAAGCACTCTCAAACTTCTACAGATGCACAATCGAGAGCATCCTGGCGGGCTGTATCACCGCCTGGTATGGCAACTGCACCGCCCTCAACCGTAAGGCTCTCCAGAGGGTAGTGAGGTCTGCACAACGCATCACCGGGGGCAAACTACCTGCCCTCCAGGACACCTACACCACCCGATGCTACAGGAAGGCCATAAAGATCATCAAGGACATCAACCACCCGAGCCACTGCCTGTTCACCCCGCTGTCATCCAGAAGGCGAGGTCAGTACAGGTGCATCAAAGCTGGGACCGAGAGACTGAAAAACAGCTTCTATCTCAAGGCCATCAGACTGTTAAACAGCCACCACTAACATTGAGTGGCTACTGCCAACACACTGTCAATGACACTGACTCTACTCCAGCCACTTTAATAATGGGAAATGATGTAAATATATCACTAGCCACTTTAAACAATGCTACCTTATATAATGTTACTTACCCTACATTATTCATCTCATATACATACGTATATACTGTACTCTATATCATTGGCTGCATCCTTATGTAATACATGTATCACTAGCCACTTTAACTATGCCACTTGGTTTACATACTCATCTCATATGTATATACTGTACTCAATATCATCTACTGTATCTTGCCTATGCTGCTCTGTACCATCACTCATTCATATATCCTTATGTACATATTCTTTATCCCCTTACACTGTGTATAAGACAGTAGTTTTCTGGAATTGTTAGTTAGATTACTTGTTCGTTATTACTGCATTGTCGGAACTAGAAGCACAAGCATTTCGCTACACTCGCATTAACATCTGCTAACCATGTGTATGTGACAAATAAAATTTGATTTGATTTGATTTAACCAAAAAGTTATATTTTGGTTCCATCTGACCATATGACATTCTCCCAATCTTCTTCTGGATCATCCAAATGCTCTCTAGCAAACTTCAGACGGGCCTGGACATGTACTGGCTTAAGCAGGGGGACACGTCTGGCACTGCAGGATTTGAGTCCCTGGCGGCATAGTGTGTTACTGATGGTAGGCTTTGTTACTTTGGTCCCAGCTCTCTGTAGGTCATTCACTAGGTCCCTCCCGTGTGGTTCTGGGATTTTTGTGATCATTTTGACCCCACGGGGTGAGATCTTGCGTGGAGCCCCAGATCGAGGGAGATTATCAGTGGTCTTGTATGTCTTCCATTTCCTAATAATTGCTCCCACAGTTGATTTCTTCAAACCAAGCTGCTTACCTATTGCAGATTCAGTCTTCCCAGCCTGGTGCAGGTCTACAATTTTGTTTCTGGTGCCCTTTGACAGCTCTTTGGTCTTGGCCATAGTGGAGTTTGGAGTGTGACTGTTTGAGGTTGTGGACAGGTGTCTTTTATACTGATAACAAGTTCAAACAGGTGCCATTGATAGAGGTAACGAGTGGAGGACAGAGGAGCCTCTTAAAGAAGAAGTTACCAAGTTCCATCTTTATTTATATAGCCCATTTAACAAATGTAACTGCTCAACAGTAACTGGCATCTGCAACCACGAGCACCATGCAGAACCATGCTAGACAAAGAGAGTATCATTACAGAACAGACAGGGACGTGTCCCCTCAAGGACCTGAGCAAAGACAGCTGAGGAGAAAATAGATCCAATTAATCTGTTAGAGGCATTTCATAAAAGCAAAAAAAGGAAGGAAGGGAGTGAGAAACTGAGGAGACACATCCTGAGAGCAACAGAAGCAGTAGAAATAGCAGCAATAGTAGTAATAATAGCAGCAGCACTAATAGCAGCAATAGTAGATGTAGTAGTACAAGTACTACTAGTAGTAGTACTAATAATAATAGTAGTAGCAGATTTAGAAGTAGTAGAATTATTAATAGTAGTAATAATAGCAGCAGCACTAATAGCAGCAATAATAGTAGATGTAGTAGTACAAATACTAGTTGTAGTAGTAATAATAATAATAATAATAGTAGTAGCAGATTTAGTAGTAGAATTATTAATAGTAGTAATAATAGCAGATGTAGAAGTAGTAATAATAAGTAGTAGCAGATTTAGTAGCAGTAGTAGGCTATAGTAGTAGCAGTAGTAGGCTCTCTCTGCAGTAGATTGCAACTCCACCCCCTTTGGCAGTTCTATCTTGTCAGAAAATGTTATAGTTATAGAAATGTCAGGGTTTTTGGTGATCTTCCTAAACCAGGATTCAGACACGGCTAGGACATCCGGGTTGGCAGAGTGTGCTAAGGCAGTGAATAAAACAAACTTAGGGAGGAGGAGGCTTCTAATGTTAACATGCAAGAAACCAAGGCTTTTACGATTACATTAGTCAACAAATGAGAGCGCCTGGGGAATGGAGCTAGGCACTGCAGGGCCTGGATTAACCTCTACATCACCAGAGGAGTAGGATTTTCCCCACACATCTCTTTAAAACCTCTTCAGGATCTGACCCTTTTCCCCCCCCATTTTCAGTAGCTCGTAACCTGAAGCAAGGATATGCATATTCTTGATACCATTTGAAAGGAAATACTTTGAAGTTTGCGGAAATGTGAAATTCAAGAGAATATAATACATTAGAACTGGTAGAAGAACAAAGATTTTTTTTAATCATCTTTGAAATGCAAGAGAAAGGCCATAATGTACTATTCCAGGTTAGGTGCAATTTAGATTTTGGCCACTAGAGGGCATCAGTGTATGTGCAAAGTTTTAGACTCATCCAATGAACCATTGCATTTGTGTTCAAAATGCTGTTTCAAGACTGCCCAAATTTGCTAATTGGTTTATTAACACAGTTTACAACTGTGCACTCTCCTCAAACAATAGCAAGGTATTCTTTCACTAATAGCTACTGTAAATTGGACAGATTAACACGAATTTAAGATTTCTGCCAATAACAGATATGTCCATGTCCTGGGAAATGTTCTTGTTATTTAACACGTCATGCCAATCCCATTAGTTAGCTTTACTATCCCATAGAGGTTTTAAGGATTCAAGGCCATGTGCTAAACAGTGAGTACGGTAGTGTACTGAACTACCAAAGAGTAAGACTAAAGGCTGGTTTATATTACATCTATCAACATGTCTGTATATTGTTGTTGCAGTGACATCATGAACATTCTATTGTCGTCCAACATCAAACTTGTCGTTGTCAATATGAAAAAGTTCAAACACAAAAGCGACATGCTGCATGACATCAGCAGCCTGGTGGTCCAAAATAGCATAACTGGTGCATTTTAACAGCAATAAACCCATCAGTTTAAAATGTATTTAGTATATGTCAATCTAGAAAACCAGGCAACTAAAAGCAACTTTCTCAACAATGTTTTGGTTAGTTTCTAGCTTGTTAGATAGGTAGCTAACCTTACATTAGCTGGCTAGCCAGTTCAAATAATGACCACATCATATAGCTGACAATGTCTTAGCTAATTTGTATTCATAATTACTGGAAAAGAAACTCAACGAGATCAATGTTCACAAGTTAATGGCGAGCTAATTAGACGGTTGAGAGTGAGACAAAATAAAAGCAGGGCATTCTACCAGAGAATTTTAGAACTTGGACACTGTCTTGTTGGCCTAACGATATATCCAAATCTGACTTTGGTGCAGGTCATGTTGTTCTTCACATGTCAGTCTCTGGTAAACACACTATATGAGATAAATCAAGGTTTATTTGTCATATGCACAGGATACAGAAGGAGTAAACGCTACAGTGAAATGGTTACTTGCATAGTGGAGTCTTCTGTTTAGACGTGTAGCTAGCTAGCTAAACAATTAACCAACAATTAACCATAATCCCCAACTCATGACGTTACTACCGTGCATGAATATAGAGGTAGCTAAATTCAATGTCAGCTAGCTGTTAACATTAGGCTATAAACGGCAATGCAAATGGCTAGAAGATAAAAAAAAATATTACTACACAGATCATAAACGTAACGTTAGCTGGCTGGTCGGTTAGCTAGCTAACAGTACACTAACGCATAATATCTAAAAATGTAGCTCGCTAGACTCTCTGGATGAATGCTTCTCCCTCTCTGTCAAGGTTGCCGTTAGGTTGAAAAAATATATATAAATATATATAATAATTCAGGAGACGGCTAACAGCGTTCTGTTCCATTTGACTCCATCCGCATTTGCAATCAAAAGCCTGAATTTTCTCCATCTCTTTAGCCATCAAACTGTGCTTCCACCAGGCATTCCACTGATTTCAAAACTCGGTCCTCCAGAAATTGGATTCGATAGCGACACTGATGTTTTCCTGATGTCTTTCAAAAAAGCTGCTATAGAAAGGATTACCTTCACATACTAAGCAACTCATATTATAGACAGAAGCATGCTACATGGCAGACCAATCCAAACTCGTCTCTAGGCACGTCCAGCCCATTAATTATCTCAGTATCGAATGATAATACAATTTTGTTATTAAGGCACATGGAAAGTTCACATGCTCCAGAAGGCATTTATGCCAAAAAAAAGCATTAAAAATATAATAATTCTCTCCTGTGAATTAGTGACGCGACATACGCCTAGTTTCCAGCCTCACTGGCTGATGTCTCCGCACCTCCATTGTAACAGTATTATAACAGAACAGAAGCAGCAGAGAGAGACAGCAAAGAGCCCAATAGAGTTGATTAGAGAGATAGCAGCGTTAGGATGAATCATCGTCTTCATCACTCTGTCATACTCACTTCACTGGGGGATATAGTGCCTTGTCCTGAGGAATCTGGACCTGTACCATGAAGCTTCTAATGGAAGACAAAACACAGACAAGGAGCCATGTGGCTGGCTTAGATGACTGGGCTCTGGACAAAGTACTGTGTGTGTGTGTGTGTGTGTGTGTGTGTGTGTGTGTGTGTGTGTGTGTGTGAGAGAGAGAGACACTCAGGGGCCAAGCCAGATTTCTTCAGCCTCCTGATGTTGAAGAGATGCTGATGTGCCTTCTTCACCACACTGTCTGTGTGGGTGGACCATTTCAGATCGACCCGTCGATGTGGATAGAGGCACAGACTCTCACACGGACTCCGAACACGTGCCCCTATACACATCGACGGGGCCGCAGTGGAGAAGGTGGAAAGCTTCAAGTTCCTCGGTGTACACGTCACTGACAATCTGAAATGGTCCACAAACACACAGGAGGCTGAAGAAATCCGGCTTGGCCCCTAAGACCTTCAAAGTTTTACAGATGCACAATCGAGAGCATCCTGTCGGGTTGTATCACCGCCTGGTCCGGCAACTGCAACGCCCACAACCTTAAGGCTCTCCAGAGGGTTGTGCGGTCTGCACAACGCATCACCGGGGGCAAACTACCTGCCCTCTACCTGCCCTCCAGCACACCTACACCACCCGATGTCACAGGAAGGCCATAAAGATCATCAAGGACAGCAACCACCCGAGCCACTGCCTGTTCACCCCTATCATCCAGAAGACGAGGTCAGTATAGCTGGATCAAAGCTGGGACCGAGAGACTGAAAAACAGCTTCTATCTCAAGGCCACCACCACTAACATGGGGTGGCTGCTGCCAACATACTGACTCAACTCCAGCCACTTTAATAATGGAAAAATTGATGTAAAAATGTATCACTAGCCACTAAACAATGCCACTTAATATGTTTACATACCCTACATTACTAATCTCATTTCATCACTTGCTTTAAGAAGCTGAAACAATATATATATTTATTCCACCACATTCCCAGTGGATCAGAAGTTTGCATACACACAATTAGTATTTGGTAGCATTGCCTTCACATTGCTCCACTTGGGTTAAACGTTTCGGGTAGCCTTCCACAAGCTTCCCACAATAAGTTGGGTGAATTTTGGCCCATTCCTCCTGACAGAGCTGGTGTAACTGAGTCAGGTTTGTAGGCCTCCTTGCTCGCACACCCTTTTTCAGTTTTTCCCACAAACTTTCTATGGGATTGAGGGTCAGGGCTTTGTGATGGCCACTCCAATACCTGGACTTTGTTGTCCTTAAGCCATTTTGCCAATACTTTGGAAGTATGTTTGGGGTCATTGTCCATTTGGAAGATCCATTTGCGACCAAGCTTTAACTTACTGACTGATGTTTTGAGACGTTGCTTCAGTATATCCACGTAACTTTCCTTCCTCAAATGCCATCTATTTAGTGTGCACCAGTCCCTCCTTCAGTGAAGCACCCCGCACAACATGATACTGCCACCCCCGTGCTTCACGGTTGGGATGGTGTTCTTCGGCTTGCAAGCCTCCTCTTTTTTCCACCAAACATAACAATGGTCATTATGGCCAAACAGTTCTATTTTTGTTTCATGAGACCTGAAGACATTTCTCCAAAAAAGTACAATCCTTGTCCCCATGTGCAGTTGTAAATGGTAGTCTGGCTTTTATATGGCGGGTTTGGAGTGGTATGACTGGCTGCGTGGTCCCAAGGTGTTTATACTGGGATACTATTGTTAGTACAGATGAACGTGGTCCCTTCAGGAATTTGGAAATTGCTCCCAAGGATGAACCAGACTTGGAGGTCTACAAAAAAACATTTTTTTAGGTCTTAGCTGATTTCTTTTGATTTTCCCATGATGTCAAGCAAAGAGGCACTGAGTCTGAAGGTAGGTCTTGAAATACATCCACAGGTACACCTCCAATTTACTCAAATGTCAATTAGAAGCTTCTAAAGCCATTACATGTTCTGTAATTTCCAAGCTGTTTAAAGACACAGTCAACTTAGTGTATGCAAACTTCTGACCCACAGGAATTGTGATACAGTGAATTATAAGTGAAATAATCTGTCTAAACAATTGTTGGAAAAATTACTTGTGTCATGCACGAAGTAGATGTCCTAACCGACTTGTCAAAACTAGTTTGTTAACAAGAAATTTGTGGAGTGGTTGAAAAACAAGTTAATGACTCCAACCCTAAGTGTATGGAAACGTCAACTGTGTGTGTGTGTGTGTGTGTGTGTATATATAAAGTGGGGCAAAAAAGTATTTAGTCAGCTACCAATTGTGCAAGTACTCCCACTTAAAAAGATGAGGCCTGTCATTTTCATCATAGGTACACTTCAACTATGACAGACAAAAACAGAAAAAAATCCAGAAAATCACATTGTAGGATTTTTAATGAATTTATTTGCAAATTATGGTGGAAAATAAGTATTTGGTCAATAACAAAAGTTGCTCAATACTTTGTTATATACCCTTTGTTGGCAATGACAGAGGTCAAACGTTTTCTGTAAGTCTTCACAAGGTTCTCACACACTGTTGCTGGTATTTTGGCCCATTCCTCCATGCAGATCTCCTCTAAAGCAGTGATGTTTTGGGGCTGTTGCTGGGCAACACGGACTTTCAACTCCCTCCAAAGATTTTCTATGCGGTTGAGATCTGGAGACTGGCTAGGCCACTCCAGGACCTTGAAATGCTTCTTATGAAGCCACTCCTTCGTTGCCCGGGCGGTGTGTTTGGGATCATTGTCATGCTGAAAGACCCAGCCACGTTTAATCTTCAATGCCCTTGCTGATGGAAGGAGGTTTTCACTCAAAATCTCACAATATATGGCCCCATTCATTCTTTCCTTTACACGGATCTGTCATCCTGGTCCCTTTGCAGAAAAACAGCCCCAAAGCATGATGTTTCCACCCCCATGCTTCACAGTAGGTATGGTGGTCTTTGGATGCAACTCAGCATTCTTTGTCCTCCAAACACAACGAGTTGAGTTTTTACCAAAAAGCTCTATTTTGGTTTCATCTGACCATATGACATTCTCCCAATCTTCTTCTGGATCATCCAAATGCTCTCTAGCAAACATCAGACGGGCCTGGACATGTACTGGCTTAAGCAGGGGGACATGTCTGGCACTGCAGGATTTGAGTCCCTGGCGGCGTAGTGTGTTACTAATGGTAGGCTTTGTTACTTTGGTCCCAGCTCTCTGCAGGTCATTCACTAGGTCTCCCCGTGTGGTTCTGGGATTTTTGCTCACCGTTTTTGCGATCATTTTGACCCCACGGGGTGAGATCTTGCGTGGAGCCCCAGATCGAGGGAGATATCAGTGGTCTTGTATGTCTTCCATTTCGTAATAATTGCTCCCACAGTTGATTTCTTCAAACCAAGCTGCTTACCTATTGCAGATTCAGTCTTCCCAGCCTGGTGCAGGTCTACAATTTTGTTTCTGGTGTCCTTTGACAGCTCTTTGGTCTTGGCCATAGTGGAGTTTGGAGTGACTGAGGTTGTGGACAGGTGTCTTTTATATTGATAACAAGTTCAAACAGGTGCCATTAATACAAGTAACGAGTGGAGGACAGAGGAGCCTCTTAAAGAAGAAGTTACAGGTCTGTGAGAGCCAGAAATCTTGCTTGTTTGTAGATGACCAAATACTTATTTTCCACCATAATTTGCAAATAAATTCATTAAAAATCCTACAATGTGATTCTGTATTTTATTTCCTCATTTTGTCTGTCATAGTTGAAATGTACCTATGATGAAAATGACAGGCCTCATCTTTTTAAGTGGGAGAACTTGCACAATTGGTGGCTAACTAAATACTTTTTTGCCCCACTGTGTATGTGTGTATGTATGTATGTATGTATATATTAATAACAGAACACTAGTCAGTTTAAATTTTACTAACCTGTTTTTGCTTTGTCATTATGGGGTAGTGTTTGTAGATTGATTGATTTAATCTTAGAATAAGTCTGTAGCCTAAATGTGGAAAAAGTCAAAGGGTCTGAATACTTTCCGAATGCACGGTATACAGCAGGAAGGAACAGTGTGATCTCCCAGGGTTCTCCACATTATTTTTGAAGACAGTGGTGCCAGTGGAGGCTGCTGAGGGGAGGACGGCTCATAATAGCTGGAAAGGCATCAAACACATGGAAACCATGTTTTATGTATTTGATACCATCCCACAAATTCTGCTCCAGCCTTAACCACGAGCCCATCCTCCCAAATGAAGGTGCCACCAACCTCCTGTGGGTGGTCTGAATACTTCAAAGGCATTGCACATTTGGTTTTAGTTCAGAGGGTTGAAGGGTCATATACCTGGGAGCTGAGCTGGGTCTTGATCCAGTTGAAGTAGTAGTTGAGGTCACTTCCCTCCATCAGGTCACGACCCCAGGCTGCTAGCTTAGCGATGATCCTGGCCGCCTGGGAGAGACTACAAGTCAGACCCTAAAGCCCAGCCTGAGCCAGGCTCAATATTAAAGTCACTCACTATTCAATGCTGATGGTATGGCTTATTGTTCAAATTCCATTTCCACAGTCATGTTAATGCATTAGACATTCCACTATATATAAATGCATCTCTCCCAGAGAGACCAAAACTATCCTTCCATTTATAATATTTTATAACAAAAAGGCCACAAGATGGAAATCCAATCAACATGCAAATAACCTGCTGGTCATTCTGAAGACATGAGAAATCTGCCTTTGAATTGTCTCTGTCCTCTTCTTTTCTGCTTCTCTCCGCCATCTCTCCCTTTCTCCCTCCACTCCATCTCTTATTGCTCTCCCTCAGTGCTAACTGTAGGGTAGTGTGTGGCATAGTCATACTAACCATGTGGACGGTGAACAGGTCCTGGCGATTGAGCATGGGCAGAAAGTAGGACCAGGCGGTGTTCTTGGTCTTTTTGGAGTAGTCGAAGAAGATGTTCACCCTCTGGTGATTCTCCTACAGAAATATAACAATACAGTGTTGTAACCTCCGGTGGTTCTAAAGGAACACAACAGAACAGTTCCCCAACGGTCCCAAGCTAGGAGAGCTCTAGTTCCCCAACGGTCCCAAGCTAGGAGAGCTCTAGTTCCCCAACGGTCCCAAGCTAGGAGAGCTCTAGTTCCCCAACGGTCCCAAGCTAGGAGAGCTCTAGTTCCCCAACGGTCCCAAGCTAGGAGAGCTCTAGTTCCCCAACGGTCCCAAGCTAGGAGAGCTCTAGTTCCCCAACGGTCCCAAGCTAGGAGAGCTCTAGTTCCCCAACGGTCCCAAGCTAGGAGAGCTCTAGTTCCCCAACGGTCCCAAGCTAGGAGAGCTCTAGTTCCCCAACGGTCCCAAGCTAGGAGAGCTCTAGTTCCCCAACGGTCCCAAGCTAGGAGAGCTCTAGTTCCCCAACGGTCCCAAGCTAGGAGAGCTCTAGTTCCCCAACGGTCCCAAGCTAGGAGAGCTCTAGTTCCCCAACGGTCCCAAGCTAGGAGAGCTCTAGTTCCCCAACGGTCCCAAGCTAGGAGAGCTCTAGTTCCCCAACGGTCCCAAGCTAGGAGAGCTCTAGTTCCCCAACGGTCCCAAGTAGGAGAGCTCTAGTTCCCCAACGGTCCCAAGCTAGGAGAGCTCTAGTTCCCCAACGGTCCCAAGCTAGGAGAGCTCTAGTTCCCCAACGGTCCCAAGCTAGGAGAGCTCTAGTTCCCCAACGGTCCCAAGCTAGAGAGCTCTAGTTCCCCAACGGTCCCAAGCTAGGAGAGCTCTAGTTCCCCAACGGTCCCAAGCTAGGAGAGCTCTAGTTCCCCAACGGTCCCAAGCTAGGAGAGCTCTAGTTCCCCAACGGCCCCAGCTAGGAGAGCTCAAAGAAGCACCTTATCGTTGAACATTCTTCTTTGAGTCATAAATGTATTGAAATGACTTATGAACTGGGCACACTGGAGGTGTGGCCACTTGGAGACCTCTCACTCAAACCCTTGTCTTATGTTTCACCTACCCCAAATTTCCAAGAATATTCTAATCATGTTACTAGATGTATCAAGAGTATTTTGAGATTTCGTTATCAACAAATGTGATGAAAAGTACAGTAAATGTACATAAAATCAGTGTAATGTTGGGATTCAGTCTTGTGACCTCATCTAAAGTCTAATAATTTTCCCATTATCTCCAAACTGGTCATGAATATGCTTCCCATATTTATTTTGTAAGAAACTTTTACATTTAGCCTTATTCATATAGGGCAATTCCCAGGAGTGTAAAGGGTTAACAGAACTCCGTTCCCCTACATTGAGGTCTTCACTAGGAAGGTAGCCTAGTGGTTAGAGCGTTGGGCCAGTGACCAAAATGTTGCTAGATCGAATCCCCAAGCTGACAAGGTAAAAATCAGTCATTCTGTCCCTGAACAAGGAAGTTAACCCACTGTTCCTAGGCCGTCATTGTAAATAAGAATTTGTTTGACCAGTTAAATAAAAAGGTTAAATAAATACGTTTAAAAAATAAAATAAAAATCACAGATCCACCTGCGCCAGAACACCCAAAATGAGATCCATGACCCGACTGGGTCTGGAACCAAAACTCTAAATAATGTCACAGGTCTGAGTTGGATCTGATATGATTGTCTCGGGTATGGGTCTCTACTGCTGCAGTAGAGATAAATGTTTATGCTGCTGCTCTTGCTTTTCATGAGAGTGGAGAGTGGCACATGTAGCTTGGTGTTGGCCAATCATGAGTCAGAGCTGCAGTAGGCGACAGTTATAGCGCCTCCGTGTTTTAAAAGTTAGAGGAGATATCTAATCAATGGAAGATGGAATTAAAAGTTATAGGAGAAGGATGGGCTACAACCAAGAGCCAACAGGCAGTCTGCTACCTTATATTCTGAATGGAGTTGTTGTTGTTATCTGGAACTGTAGGATTAAAAAACATGCACTGCAGCCTCTGTTAGCCTAGCTAGCTTCTCCCGGTTTGATGCAGTCAAGACAAGTACTTCGTAATCATATTTGATAATAAATTACCTCGCTATGGCAGCCATTACTCTACTGCAGTGCGAGTTTGCGTGGTTGGTTACTGTCTCGCTCCACCCTGCTCCCCATGTCACTAGCTCACAGTATACCCCCTCCTAGAGCGGCACCACTCTCCCTCTCGCACTTTATTAACCGGAGCTGACAAAGTAGCTTAAATTACTTTTCTGCTGAGTCCCTCAGTCAGACCAGGTCTGGACGCAACCAGGTCTATACGGAATGGGTCTAGTTGTCCTCGGGTCCATTTGGAACAGGTCTCTATATTAACTTCTTGGACCCGTTCTTCTACATTCACATCCCCAGACCAAAGTGAAGAACTAACAGTAACATCTGTCCACCGCAGGGTGATTCAGGGAGGAAGTAAAAACAGATGATTCAGAAAAGGTCGCTACGGTATTTTTGTATCTCTAGGTAAGCATGAACACGTGTGTTACCTGCAGGGTATCATCTATCAGAGTGAGGATGTACTGGACAGTCTGCTCCTTAGAGATGTGAGCCATCAGGTTCAGGAACGTCTTGGCACACTGGAAATACACAATATATACACACGTTACTAACATTATACAGACATACTAGGGTTGGGAGATGTCAACCGCCATCCTACGTTGATTATGAAGTGATTAAAACAGTGATATACAATGCTATCGTTCACAATTCCCCCCAAAACATGTGGTTGAAGAAGTCGCTCACTATTCCCCCCAAAACATGTGGTTGAAGAAGTCGCTCACTATTCCCCCCAAAACATGTGGTTGAAGAAGTCGCTCACTATTCCCCCCCCAAAACATGTGGTTGAAGAAGTCGCTCACTATTCCCCCCAAAACATGTGGTTGAAGAAGTCGCTCACTATTCCCCCCAAAACATGTGGTTGAAGAAGTCGCTCACTATTCCCCCCCCAAAACATGTGGTTGAAGAAGTCGCTCACTATTCCCCCCAAAACATGTGGTTGAAGAAGTCGCTCACTATTCCCCCCCCAAAACATGTGGTTGAAGAAGTCGCTCACTATTCCCCCCCCAAAACATGTGGTTGAAGAAGTCGCTCACTATTCCCCCCAAAACATGTGGTTGAAGAAGTCGCTCACTATTCCCCCCCCAAAACATGTGGTTGAAGAAGTCGCTCACTATTCCCCCCAAAACATGTGGTTGAAGAAGTCGCTCACTATTCCCCCCAAAACATGTGGTTGAAGAAGTCGCTCACTATTCCCCCCCCCCAAAACATGTGTTGAAGAAGTCGCTCACTATTCCCCCCCAAAACATGTGGTTGAAGAAGTCGCTCACTATTCCCCCCCCAAAACATGTGGTTGAAGAAGTCGCTCACTATTCCCCCAAAACATGTGGTTGAAGAAGTCGCTCACTATTCCCCCCAAAACATGTGGTTGAAGAAGTCGCTCACTATTCCCCCCAAAACATGTGGTTGAAGAAGTCGCTCCCCCCAAAACATGTGGTTGAAGAAGTCGCTCACTATTCCCCCCAAAACATGTGGTTGAAGAAGTCGCTCACTATTCCCCCCAAAACATGTGGTTGAAGAAGTCGCTCACTATTCCCCCCAAAACATGTGGTTGAAGAAGTCGCTCACTATTCACCCCCCAAAACATGTGGTTGAAGAAGTCGCTCACTATTCCCCCCCAAAACATGTGGTTGAAGAAGTCGCTCACTATTCCCCCCAAAACATGTGGTTGAAGAAGTCGCTCACTATTCCCCCCAAAACCCTCACTAAAACATGTGGTTGAAGAAGTCGCTCACTATTCCCCCCAAAACATGTGGTTGAAGAAGTCGCTCACTATTCCCCCCAAAACATGTGGTTGAAGAAGTCGCCACTATTCACCCCCCCAAAACATGTGGTTGAAGAAGTCGCTCACTATTCCCCCCCCAAAACATGTGGTTGAAGAAGTCGCTCACTATTCCCCCCAAAACATGTGGTTGAAGAAGTCGCTCACTATTCCCCCCCCAAAACATGTGGTTGAAGAAGTCGCTCACTATTCCCCCCAAAACATGTGGTTGAAGAAGTCGCTCACTATTCCCCCCAAAACATGTGGTTGAAGAAGTCGCTCACTATTCCCCCCAAAACATGTGGTTGAAGAAGTCGCCCCCCAAAACATGTGGTTGAAGAAGTCGCTCACTATTCCCCCCCCAAAACATGTGGTTGAAGAAGTCGCTCACTATTCCCCCCAAAACATGTGGTTGAAGAAGTCGCTCACTATTCCCCCCAAAACATGTGGTTGAAGAAGTCGCTCACTATTCCCCTCACCCCCCCAAAACATGTGGTTGAAGAAGTCGCTCACTATTCCCCCCAAAACATGTGGTTGAAGAAGTCGCTCACTATTCCCCCCAAAACATGTGGTTGAAGAAGTCGCTCACTATTCCCCCCAAAACATGTGGTTGAAGAAGTCGCTCACTATTCCCCCAAAACATGTGGTTGAAGAAGTCGCTCACTATTCCCCCCAAAACATGTGGTTGAAGAAGTCGCTCACTATTCCCCCAAAACATGTGGTTGAAGAAGTCGCCCCCCCAAAACATGTGGTTGAAGAAGTCGCTCACTATTCCCCCCAAAACATGTGGTTGAAGAAGTCGCTCACTATTCCCCCCCAAAACATGTGGTTGAAGAAGTCGCTCACTATTCCCCCCAAAACATGTGGTTGAAGAAGTCGCTCACTATTCCCCCCAAAACATGTGGTTGAAGAAGTCGCTCACTATTCCCCCAAAACATGTGGTTGAAGAAGTCGCTCACTATTCCCCCCAAAACATGTGGTTGAAGAAGTCGCTCACTATTCCCCCCAAAACATGTGGTTGAAGAAGTCGCTCACTATTCCCCCCAAAACATGTGGTTGAAGAAGTCGCTCACTATTCCCCCCAAAACATGTGGTTGAAGAAGTCGCTCACTATTCCCCCCAAAACATGTGGTTGAAGAAGTCGCTCACTATTCCCCCCCCCAAAACATGTGGTTGAAGAAGTCGCTCACTATTCCCCCCAAAACATGTGGTTGAAGAAGTCGCTCACTATTCCCCCAAAACATGTGGTTGAAGAAGTCGCTCACTATTCCCCCCAAAACATGTGGTTGAAGAAGTCGCTCACTATTCCCCCCCCCCAAAACATGTGGTTGAAGCTCACTATTCCCCCAAAACATGTGGTTGAAGAAGTCGCTCACTATTCCCCCCCCAAAACATGTGGTTGAAGAAGTCGCTCACTATTCCCCCCCCAAAACATGTGGTTGAAGAAGTCGCTCACTATTCCCCCAAACCCCCCAAAACATGTGGTTGAAGCTCACTATTCCCCCAAAACATGTGGTTGAAGAATTCGCTCACTATTCCCCCCAAAACATGTGGTGAAGAAGTCGCTCACTATTCCCCCCAAAACATGTGGTTGAAGAAGTCGCTCACTATTCCCCCAAAACATGTGGTTGAAGAAGTCGCTCACTATTCCCCCCAAAACATGTGGTTGAAGAAGTCGCTCACTATTCCCCCCAAAACATGTGGTTGAAGAAGTCGCTCACTATTCCCCCCAAAACATGTGGTTGAAGAAGTCGCTCACTATTCCCCCCAAAACATGTGGTTGAAGAAGTCGCTCACTATTCCCCCCAAAACATGTGGTTGAAGAAGTCGCTCACTATTCCCCCCAAACCCCCAAAACATGTGGTTGAAGAAGTCGCTCACTATTCCCCCCAAAACATGTGGTTGAAGAAGTCGCTCACTATTCCCCCCAAAACATGTGGTTGAAGAAGTCGCTCACTATTCCCCCCAAAACATGTGGTTGAAGAAGTCGCTCACTATTCCCCCCAAAACCCCCTAAAACATGTGGTTGAAGAAGTCGCTCACTATTCCCCCCAAAACATGTGGTTGAAGAAGTCGCTCACTATTCCCCCCAAAACATGTGGTTGAAGAAGTCGCTCACTATTCCCCCCAAAACATGTGGTTGAAGAAGTCGCTCACTATTCCCCCACTAAAACATGTGGTTGAAGAAGTCGCTCACTATTCCCCCCAAAACATGTGGTTGAAGAAGTCGCTCACTATCCCCCCCAAACCCCCCAAAACATGTGGTTGAAGAAGTCGCTCACTATTCCCCCCAAAACATGTGGTTGAAGAAGTCGCTCACTATTCCCCCCCCAAAACATGTGGTTGAAGAAGTCGCTCACTATTCCCCCCAAAACATGTGGTTGAAGAAGTCGCTCACTATTCCCCCCAAAACATGTGGTTGAAGAAGTCGCTCACTATTGAAGAAGTCGCCACCCCCCAAAACATGTGGTTGAAGAAGTCGCTCACTATTCCCCCCCAAAACATGTGGTTGAAGAAGTCGCTCACTATTCACCCCCCCAAAACATGTGGTTGAAGAAGTCGCTCACTATTCCCCCCAAAACATGTGGTTGAAGAAGTCGCTCACCCCCAAAACATGTGGTTGAAGAAGTCGCTCACTATTCCCCCCCCAAAACATGTGGTTGAAGAAGTCGCTCACTATTCCCCCCCCCCCCAAAACATGTGGTTGAAGAAGTCGCTCACTATTCCCCCAAAACATGTGGTTGAAGAAGTCGCTCACTATTCCCCCCAAAACATGTGGTTGAAGAAGTCGCTCACTATTCCCCCCAAAACCCCCCAAAACATGTGGTTGAAGAAGTCGCTCACTATTCCCCCCCCAAAACATGTGGTTGAAGAAGTCGCTCACTATTCCCCCCAAAACATGTGGTTGAAGAAGTCGCTCACTATTCCCCCCAAAACCGCTCACTATTCCCCCCAAAACATGTGGTTGAAGAAGTCGCTCACTATTCCCCCCCCAAAACATGTGGTTGAAGAAGTCGCTCACTATTCCCCCCAAAACATGTGGTTGAAGAAGTCGCTCACTATTCCCCCCCCAAAACATGTGGTTGAAGAAGTCGCTCACTATTCCCCCCAAAACATGTGGTTGAAGAAGTCGCTCACTATTCCCCCCAAAACATGTGGTTGAAGAAGTCGCTCACTATTCCCCCCCAAAACATGTGGTTGAAGAAGTCGCTCACTATTCCCCCCCAAAACATGTGGTTGAAGAAGTCGCTCACTATTCCCCCAAAACCCCCCCCAAAACATGTGGTTGAAGAAGTCGCTCACTATTCCCCCCCCAAAACATGTGGTTGAAGAAGTCGCTCACTATTCCCCCCCCAAAACATGTGGTTGAAGAAGTCGCTCACTATTCCCCCCAAAACATGTGGTTGAAGAAGTCGCTCACTATTCCCCCCAAAACATGTGGTTGAAGAAGTCGCTCACTATTCCCCCCCAAAACATGTGGTTGAAGAAGTCGCTCACTATTCCCCCCCAAAACATGTGGTTGAAGAAGTCGCTCACTATCCCCCCCATGTGGTTGAAGAAGTCGCTCCTATTCCATGTGGTTGAAGAAGTCCTATTCCCCCAAAACATGTGGTTGAAGAAGTCGCTCACTATCCCCCCCCAAAACATGTGGTTGAAGAAGTCGCTCACTATTCCCCCCCAAAACATGTGGTTGAAGAATGCTCACTATTCCCCCCAAAACATGGTTGAAGAAGTCGCTCACTATTCCCCCCAAAACATGTGGTTGAAGAAGTCGCTCACTATTCCCCCCAAAACATGTGGTTGAAGAAGTCGCTCACTATTCCCCCCCAAAACATGTGGTTGAAGAAGTCGCTCACTATTCCCCCCAAAACATGTGGTTGAAGAAGTCGCTCACTATTCCCCCCCCCCCAAAACATGTGGTTGAAGAAGTCGCTCACTATTCGCCCCCCCAAAACATGTGGTTGAAGAAGTCGCTCACTATTCCCCCCAAAACATGTGGTTGAAGAAGTCGCTCACTATTCCCCCAAAACATGTGGTTGAAGAAGTCGCTCACTATTCCCCCCCAAAACATGTGGTTGAAGAAGTCGCTCACTATTCCCCCCAAAACATGTGGTTGAAGAAGTCGCTCACTATTCCCCCCAAAACCCCCCAAAACATGTGGTTGAAGAAGTCGCTCACTATTCCCCCCCAAAACATGCGGTTGAAGAAGTCGCTCACTATTCCCCCAAAACATGTGGTTGAAGAAGTCGCTCACTATTCCCCCCCCAAAACATGTGGTTGAAGAAGTCGCTCACTATTCACCCCCCCAAAACATGTGGTTGAAGAAGTCGCTCACTATTCCCCCAAAACATGTGGTTGAAGAAGTCGCTCACTATTCCCCCCAAAACATGTGGTTGAAGAAGTCGCTCACTATTCCCCCAAAACATGTGGTTGAAGAAGTCGCTCACTATTCCCCCCCCAAAACATGTGGTTGAAGAAGTCGCTCACTATTCCCCCCAAAACATGTGGTTGAAGAAGTCGCTCACTATTCCCCCCCCCAAAACATGCGGTTGAAGAAGTCGCTCACTATTCCCCCCAAAACATGTGGTTGAAGAAGTCGCTCACTATTCCCCCCAAAACATGCGGTTGAAGAAGTCGCTCACTATTCGCCCCCCCCAAAACATGTGGTTGAAGAAGTCGCTCACTATTCCCCCCCCCCAAAACATGTGGTTGAAGAAGTCGCTCACTATTCCCCCCAAAACATGCGGTTGAAGAAGTCGCTCACTATTCCCCCCAAAACATGCGGTTGAAGAAGTCGCTCACTATTCCCCCAAAACATGTGGTTGAAGAAGTCGCCCCCCCCCAAAACATGTGGTTGAAGAAGTCGCTCACTATTCCCCCCCCCAAAACATGTGGTTGAAGAAGTCGCTCACTATTCCCCCCAAAACATGTGGTTGAAGAAGTCGCTCACTATTCCCCCCCCCCAAAACATGTGGTTGAAGAAGTCGCTCACTATTCCCCCCCAAAACATGTGGTTGAAGAAGTCGCTCACTATTCCCCCCAAAACATGTGGTTGAAGAAGTCGCTCACTATTCCCCCCAAAACATGTGGTTGAAGAAGTCGCTCACTATTCCCCCCCCAAAACATGTGGTTGAAGAAGTCGCTCACTATTCCCCCCAAAACATGTGGTTGAAGAAGTCGCTCACTATTCCCCCAAAACATGTGGTTATTCCCCCCAAAACATGTGGTTGAAGAAGTCGCTCACTATTCCCCCCCCCAAAACATGTGGTTGAAGAAGTCGCTCACTATTCCCCCCAAAACATGTGGTTGAAGAAGTCGCTCACTATTCCCCCCAAAACATGTGGTTGAAGAAGTCGCTATTCACTATTCCCCCCAAAACATGTGGTTGAAGAAGTCGCTCACTATTCCCCCCAAAACATGTGGTTGAAGAAGTCGCTCACTATTCCCCCCAAAACATGTGGTTGATTCGCTCACTATTCCCCCCCAAAACATGCGGTTGAAGAAGTCGCTCACTATTCCCCCCAAAACATGTGGTTGAAGAAGTCGCTCACTATTTCCCCCCAAAACATGTGGTTGAAGAAGTCGCTCACTATTCCCCCCCCCCCCCCAAAACATGTGGTTGAAGAAGTCGCTCACTATTCCCCCCAAAACATGTGGTTGAAGAAGTCGCTCACTATTCCCCCCCAAAACATGTGGTTGAAGAAGTCGCTCACTATTCCCCCAAAACATGTGGTTGAAGAAGTCGCTCACTATTCCCCCCAAAACATGTGGTTGAAGAAGTCGCTCACTATTCCCCCCAAAACATGTGGTTGAAGAAGTCGCTCACTATTCCCCCCAAAACATGCGGTTGAAGAAGTCGCTCACTATTCCCCCCAAAACCCCCCCAAAACATGTGGTTGAAGAAGTCGCTCACTATTCCCCCCAAAACATGTGGTTGAAGAAGTCGCTCACTATTCCCCCCCCCCAAAACATGTGGTTGAAGAAGTCGCTCACTATTCCCCCCAAAACATGTGGTTGAAGAAGTCGCTCACTATTCCCCCCAAAACATGTGGTTGAAGAAGTCGCTCACTATTTCCCCCCCAAAACATGTGGTTGAAGAAGTCGCTCACTATTCCCCCCAAAACATGTGGTTGAAGAGGTCGCTCACTATTCCCCCCAAAACATGTGGTTGAAGAAGTCGCTCACTATTCCCCCCAAAACATGTGGTTGAAGAGGTCGCTCACTATTCCCGCCCCCCCAAAACATGTGGTTGAAGAAGTCGCTCACTATGGTAAAATCATTATATTAAGTATTTTACCATTTTCTTTTCAGGAAAACCATGGTTACAAGTAGAACACAAAACAGTTGAATGTTTTATTTCATTGCCAAATGTCAAAATAAATTGTCCGCCAAAGCAAAAAACAGATTCATTTATATGAATGCGGTAAGTACAGACATTGTTCACTCAGTGGGAAATTAATATCCAACCAGTCAGTGACAACTGCATGGAGTTTGTGACAACAAATGTGAGATTAGAGTATTCTAGACACTATGTCCTGGGATTTCCTAAGATCATCTATGTAGAAGAACCCATTACCTTGTGAGCATCATAGAGCACTGCTTTATCTTGGCCAGGTCGCAGTTGTAAATGAGAACTTGTTCTCAACTAGCCTACCTGGTTAAATAAAAGGTTAAATATTTATTTATTTATTTTGATTCATAGAGCAAACCGTGTACATGTGCGCGAGTCTCCGCTTTTCATATATAGCTTTTAATAGGTTTGTAGCTCAAACAGACGTTTTTGTAAAAAGACCCGGCCGAGGGACCCGTCGGGATCCGGCATTACGGTGGGACTCATTGGGTTAAAAAAAATTGATAAACTTGTAATGCCACTTGATAAAATGGCCCTTGAATGTTTTGGTACCTACTGGAGAGCTCTTTGTCTACCCCCATTCAGCATCGTTCACACCCTCTTAAGCTTTAGCCCCACCCATCTCTTTAAGGATTCACATGTGAGGCCATGTGCTAAACAGAGTGAGTGGTGTAGTAAACAACCAAAGATTTCAAGACTAAAAGTGGTAAAAGTAGTAGCCTTCAATAAGGAAAAACTCCAGGTTAAAATAAACTTCATCTGACTTTGGTGCAGGTCATGTTGTTCTTCACATTACCGTCTCTGGTAAACACACACTATATCAGATAAAATAACCTGTGTGTCCTGTGAAGGTGACAACAGTACAGTGAAATGGTTGCTTGCATAGTAGCAAAACGTGTCAATTATAATTATTAGACAAAGCTTACCTGACACACTTGTCTAAATTGATGGGTCATGTGAAGGAAATGCCGTAATCACCCCCAGCCACATCTAGCTAAGTGAATGGGTCCCTATTGTTCATGAAATACAATAGATGGCCGTAGAAACATCTAAATGATGATTAATGGAAACAGGACACACCTGAGCACAATTTTGAGTGTCATAGCAAAGGGTCTGATACTTCTGGTGTGGTTTTTGATTATAATACATTTGCAAAAATGTCTAAAAACCTGTTTCTGCTTTGTCATTATGGGGTGTGTAGATTAATGAGGAAAAACATTAATTTAATCCATTTTAGAATAAGGACATAATGTAACAAAACGTGGAAAAAGTTGCTCTGAATACTTCCCGAATTCACTGAAACAAAAAAACACCAGACACACATTATATAACCTGTCCCCCAGAAGCTGGGTTTTAAATCTGTTATTTATTTCACCTTTATTTAACCAGGTAAGCCAGTTGAGAACAAGTTCTCATTTACAACTGTGACCTGGTCAAGATAAAGCATGGCAGTGCGACAAAAACGACAGAGTTACACTTAAACGTACATTCAATAACACAATAGAAAAAATATATGTACAGTGTGTGCAAATGGCGTAAGGAGGTAAGGCAAAAAAATAGGCCATAGTAGCGAAATAATTACAATTTAGCTAATTAACACCGGAGTGATAGATGTGCAGATTATGATGTGCAAGTAGAGATACCGGTGTGCAAAAGAGCAAAAAAAGTAAATAAAAACAATATGGGGATGAGGTAGGTAGTTGGATGGGCTATTTACAGGTACAGTGATCTGTAAGCTCCTCTGACAGCTGATGCTTAAAGTTAGTGAGGGAGATATGAGTCTCCAGCTTCAGTGATTTTTGCAATTAATTCCAGTCATTGGCAGCAGAGAACTGGAAGGAAAGGCGGCCAAAGAGGAGTTGGCTTTGGGGATGACCAGTGAAATATACCTGCTGGAGCGCGTGCTACGGGTGGGTGTTGCCATGGTGACCAGTGAGCTGAGATAAGGTGGGGATTTACCTAGCAAAGACTTGTAGATGACCTGGAGGGCCAGCATACAGGTCATACAGAGCATACAGGTCGCAGAGGTGGGTGGTATATGGGGCTTTGGTGACAAAACGGTTGGCACTGTGATAGACTGCATCCAGTTCGCTGAGTAGTGTTGGAGGCTATTTTGTAAAGGACGTCGCCGAAGTTGAGGATCGGTAGGATAGTCAGTTCACATGAAGACAGCACACAAGGAATACTTGTGAAAACGTCATGCATTAAATGAAGACCGGCTAATGTGAAAAGCCATCTTGGAGGATATGCATATAGCAGTAAATGTAGCTACAGATGTAATTCTCCATTACAGGTACTGTTTGTCGTAGCAAACATCATTCACAACTTGACGATAAAAGATATGACTGTATGAAAATCTGGATAATGCCCAACACTAGTCATGGAGAATCTCATGTGAAGCTACATTAAAATGCAGCTGTGCAGTAACAGCTAGCTGGTTTATTGTGTGTGTGTGTGTGTGTGTGTGTGTTGTACCTGATGTCCTTCGTTGGTGAGAATGATCTGTTTCTCCTCAGAATGAGCCACTTCAAACTTCTTAATGAACTCACAGTCCTCGGCAGAGATCATCTGACCCCTATGAGACACACAGCATGATAATTATACAACAGTCTTGGGGAAGCTACTCTGAAAATAGTTTTAAAAGCTGTCAATTACTTCCCACTGGAAGTGAAGCTACACTAAAGCTACTTTGAAAAAGAAGTTCACTACATTCAAACTACTTGTTGATAAATTATCATATACAAAAATTGCAGGAACACTTTGGAATCGAATGAGTAATTTAGCAAATTAAAACGGTTGTCTTTCTGTTTTGTATGTTTTATCTACTGTATTAAAAGCACCCATGTCACACTATTCAAACTCTAATAGGGAAGTAAAGGTTCAGTAGCCTATCGCTCCTCTCGTGTTGGGCGTGCAACGTCAAATGTCTCAAAGGATGTATGCTGGAGCCTGCAGGCATGGGTAGAGAAGTAGTTGTCTTTCCATGGAAATGTCCTTCCTAAATATTATTGGCTAATCTAGTCTCTGACATTGACTGGAAATATTGATAAAATGTGTGTGTCGGTCTGCAAATTGTCCCGCTCCTATCAAAGTTGGTTTTCAAAAAACAGTTCCATTTTGTAGCTTATTCCTTATTGTATTAAAAGCACTTCCGTCACAATATTCACTAATTCTTGCTGATTTACATTGAGTAGACTACCCTCTGTCTCTTTTGTTGGGCATGCCAGATCAAGTGCGCCTATGTGTGGTCGCAATTAAATAGCCTGTAGACTAGGTTATATGGGTGGAGAAGCAGGCCCATTAAATGGCCGCAGGTAGCCTAGCGGTTAGAGCGTTGGACAAGTAGGCAAAAAGGTTGCTGCTCGAATACCCGAGCCAACAAGGTGAAAAATCTGTTGATGTGGAGGTGTGCATGGGCACGCAGTCATGGGTGAACAGGGAGTACAGGAGAGGGCTGAGAACGCACCCTTGTGGGGCCCCAGTGTTGAGGATCAGCAGGGTGGAAATGTTACCTACCCTCACCACCAGGGGGCGGCCCGTCAGGAAGTCCAGGACCCAGTTGCACAAGGCGGGGTTGAGACCCAGGGTCTCAAGCTTAATGAGTTTGGAGGGTACTATGGTGTTAAATGCTGAGCTGTAATCGATGAACAGCATTCTTACATAGGTATTCCTCTTGTCCAGATGGGTTAGGGCAGTAGGATTGCGTAGTCTGTGAACCTATTGGGGCAGTCAGCAAATTGGAGTGGGTCTAGGGTGGAGGTGATATGATCCTTGACTAGTCTCTCAAAGCACTTCATGAGGACGGAAGTGAGTGCTACGGGCGGTAGTCGTTTAGCTCAATTACCTTAGCTTTCATGGGAACAGGAACAATGGTGGTCCTCTTGAAGCATGTGGGAACAGCAGACTGGAATAGGAATTGATTGAATTGATTATGTCCGTAAACACACCAGCCAGCTGGTCTGTGCATGCTCTGAGGATGAAGCTAGGGATGCAGTCTGGGCCAGCAGCCTTGCGAGGGTTAACATGTTTAAATGTTTTAATCGCGTTGGCTACGGTGAAGGAGAGTCTGCAGGTTTTGGTAGCGGGCCATGTCAGTAGCACTGTATTGTCCTCAAAGCGAGCAAAGAAGTTTAGTCTGTCTGGGTCAAGATGTTGGCATCCGCGACGGGGCTGGTTTTCTTTTTGTAATCCGTGATTGACTGTAGACCCTGCCACATAAGTCTCATTCTGAGCAGTGGAATTGCGACTCAACTTAGCCTCTATACTGATGCTTAGCTTGTATACAGGGGGTACCCGATACGGAGTCAATGTGTGGGGTTTCAGGCTAGTCAAGGTAATATTTACAGGAACCGGAAGGTCTCAACCTGCTCCACTACAGCCCCGTCGATGAGAATGGGGGCGTGCTCTGCCCTCCTTTTTCTGTAGTCCACGATCATCTCCTTTGTCTTTATCACGTCAAGGGAGGTTGTTGTCCTGGCACCACACGGCCAGGTCACTGACCTCCTCCCTATAGGCTGTCTCATCGTTGTCGATGATCAGACCTATCACTGTTGTGTCGTCAGTAAACTTAATGATGGTGTTGGAGTCGTGCTTGAGTTCTGAGCTGTATGTTATTTGATTACGCAGACAACGCTCACAGTTTACTCCTTCACATATTCATAATCCTCATAATATATGGCTAAATGATTGACCCATAAGACATAGGCTACACAGCATGATTATTGAACTACAAATGTTCATTCAGTAATCCACTCCTGAAGTCACCTGACCCCATTCATATGACCTTGAGACACAAGACACATACAAATTGGTAGGCCTACATTATATACATAATAGATATTAATAGTTTTTCCCCGACCTCTGCTGAAATCATTTGACCCCTTTGAGAAAAGATACACAGTATGATTGATGACTATTAAAATACACGTTAGACATTCAATGAGAACATTCAAAGAAAAATCTAATTTGGTATTTATTAGGATCCCATTAGCCACTGCAAAAGCATCATCTACTCTTCCTGGGGTAAACATAATTAGACTAGAATCCCAGTGTTATGGGCCTAGCTCTGCTTTAGATGGAGCAGTGAATCCCAGGGTTATGGGCCTAGTTCTGCTTTAGATGGAGCAGTGAATCCCCGTGTTATGGGCCTAGCTCTGCTTTAGATGGAGCAGTGAATCCCAGGGTTATGGGCCTAGCTCTGCTTTAGATGGAGCAGTGAATCCCAGGGTTATGGGCCTAGCTCTGCTTTAGATGGAGCAGTGAATCCCAGGGTTATGGGCCTAGCTCTGCTTTAGATAAAGACACTGGGATTCACTTCTCTGTCTGTCTTTTTGACTTCTGTTTAACACTAACAGTACTTCCTAATTACAGAAGCAGCCTACAACACTGGCATTACCCCTGGAAATACTACAAGAGCAGAGTGAAGTGGCCTTTTGTCCCAGCACTATACAAGATGATTCAACTTCTTATTAAAAGACCATGATTAGAAGAATCAGTGTAGTGCTATGAATGGGCAGCCATGAATATCTCATATCCACAAGACTGTGACTCACAGCCCAGAAAAATACCAAAATAACCTTTCGACTAGTACTAAGCCTAGTGCCCAGCATGAAAATGACAAAATTAAAAGGTGCACTATAGAGAAGAGAATCATTGTACCATCTAAAAAAAAAAAAAGATTTTCCATAACCCAAAATATTGTATTTTTAAGTGTTTGAAACTGGTGTACAAAACCGAAAACGCAAAAACTAAACTTAAGACCGGGAAGCATATAAATAGCGCACAGAACAGATCTACCGTTTCTTAGAGACTTCCTTTCAATAAGAATGACATATCGATAACACACATTTCTATGTGAATTTAGGTCAGGTCACCCAAAACGTTACATATTGCAGCTTTAAAGGGCGAACAGGCATAGTGCCCTATGAACAAAATATGAGGGAGCTCAAAAAATGCCATGAAGAGGGGTGGAGGAAGAGGAGTAGGGCGAAGGTGTACTTACTGCAGGTATGACTGCCAGTTGACCTTGTTGGCTCGGACTTCAGCTGCCTTGGCAGCGATGATGTTGGTGGGCACTGCAGCGTCCACCGCCCCGCGGATATCCATCCTGATACACCTGTAGGAAATCTCTCTGGACAAGAATGAATAACTACCTGGAAGGAAGGAGACAGGTGGGTTTGATTGATAAATAATACTCAGTCATAAATCAACACGTCATTGGGATACACACACATATATACACATACAAACATAGGGAGATTTTGCATCAGTCATTTTTCATAATATCCTAATTCTGCAGGTGAGAGCTCATGACCAACTCTGTAACCAGATCAGCTGCTTTAGCTAACGCAACATTACCCAGTAGCTAGCTAACTTGGCTAATGTAATGCAATGACATGATGGTGCAGTAACGTTATTGACCAAACATATGTATTATTTAGTTACAACGACAGCACTTGTCAACAAATCATGAAATTAGTGATGTTACTGAATGCGTTTGAGTCGTCTCGCCAGCTAAGTGAGCTAACTGGCTAATGTCAATACCCTGGTGCAAGCTAACGATAGCTTAATTTAGCATCAATGCCAAGATATTCTAACGATATAACACACAATACAGAACCTATAATCTCATAGAAACATTCCAATACAATTTTCCTACCGTTAAAACACACAAGCCAAATAGAGCATTAATTTCTGTGGTTTAAAATCAAAAGGCCATCAGTATCTCTCCGCTAACAACTACAACGTGATGCTGTCAGCAGGAAGCCCTGAAATCCAGTCAGCTGTCCTTCAATGACGCTTTACGTCGCTTCAATGACGCTTTACGTCGCTTCAATGACGCTTTACGTCGTCACATCCCAGTGTACGTATTGTAGGGAGTAATAAATGTCCCTTCCCCAAGCAAGGGAGTGATGAGGAGTACGAAAGAAAGAAAGAAAGAAAGAAAGAAAGAAAGAAAGAAAGAAAGAAAGAAAGAAAGAAAGAAAGAAAGAAAGAAAGAAAGAAAGAAAGAAGTGGATGATGGAAGTGGATTCTGAATACAATGGCGATAGAACTAAGGAGAATTGGATTATTGTCAAAAATAATGGAAAACGGAGCAAAGTAGTTTACAGTGATGAGAATGACCCTTCGTATCTAGTAGGAGTACTGTTTGTAAATGAGGAGCAGCTGGGCAGAGTACCAATCTGGAAGAAACCATGAGTTATCCAAACTGGTAGAGAGAGTGCTGGGTAAAGTGAAGGCTGTGAGGATCACGAGATGCAGGCTTTTTTGTTATTGTTGTGCCTCTGCGGATCAGAAGGAACGTGCGTTGTATCTTAACCGATTTCATAAGTTTGAAGTGTCATGTGAGTCTCTTCGGAACAGGGCACCCCTCAACAGGGTTGACAGGGTTGATATTGAAGAGATGAAGCATGTCGTGATTGAAGCATGTCAATAAATCGTGTGGAATCGTGTCGATGAAATGGTGGAAAAGTGAAGTCTGTCAGTTATTACTTTTTTTATATGGAGTCTCTCCCTACTTAAGTGCAGTTAGGGTATATGAACTACAGAGTCCGAGCATTTATCCCAAGACCAATGCAATGTGATCATTGTAACACTTTTGGTCATGTAGCAAGTGTTTGCAGAAGGAAGAAGCCGAAATGTCCAAGTTGTGGAAAGGATCATATGTGTTATAAAAGTGATGAATATGTGACATGTTGCAATTGTGGTGGGAATCATGAAGCCACGTCTTCTGAATGCCCCACAAGGGGGAAAGAGAATCAGGTGGCCAAAGCCAGGGTTGTACAGAGCATGTCATACTGTATGCAGCAGCTGTGAAAAGGGTTGAGGGTTTGAATGGTGCATCAGAAGAGTCCATGGTGGTGGATTGGCCTACACTGCAGGCTGCAGGGGTTTCCTTTCACCAGCAGGTCCTGACATTTTAAAGGTTAAGAAGGTGGACTTTGTGGCATGTATAGCTGTGGTAATTAATGGCACTGCCGAGGTGGAGAGAAGGTCCAGGAAGATAGAATTTATAGTGTCTGCGGCAGAGCGGTTCCTGGGGCTGAAAGATTTCTCAGCGAAGGAGTTACATGCAATATTGCCACAAGCCGTACCACCCTCTCAGGTTCTAGAGCCATACCACCCTCTCAGGTTCTAGAGCCATACCACCCTCTCAGGTTCTAGAGCCGTACCACCCTCGCAGGTTCTAGAGCCGTACCACCCTCTCAGGTTCTAGAGCCGTACCACCCTCTCAGGTTCTAGAGCCGTACCACGCTCTCAGGTTCTAGAGCCTGAGAAGGGTGATATGGGGAACTAAAAGGAAGAATTGGGAGTTTGTTTGTTTTGGCAATGTACTATTTTTATTGGGGTAGATTAAGTTAGCTTCACTATTACGTATGGATTTTTAAAACATTTTGGTTTCAAACCATCCAGTTGGCTGCAATACACCTTTTTGGGTGTAGTCTACCATAAAACCTACAGGGGAAGAAGAAGAAGGGAGTGATGATTCGAGAGGCAACGTCCTCGGTGAAAATCTTAAAGTTTAGCTTAAAAATGTTAATTACTGTACCTATCAAGCTAACGTAGCTAGCTACGGTTCCAAATAGCTGGCTAGCTAGTTTTACAGTTTGGTAATTTATTCCAACACACTACAGAATTCCCCAAAATATGTTTATGAAGCTAGCTACGTTTTATAGGCTCCTCACTACTAGGCTGGCACATAGGTGAAATTAAGAGGGGAAAAGGGACCAAATTATTAGGGTGTGGCACATGGGCTACTAACAGTTTACTACACAACTTACACTTAGTATTACTTTCTTTGCTACAGTTTACTACACAACATACACTTAGTATTACTTTCTTTGCTACAGTTTACATATCTCCCCTGGCATATTACATAATTTATGCAGCAGCATACAATGCCTTTTTGGACTCACCTTGTGCTGTGCTCACTTAAACAGGAAGGTGGTGTGGTCTGTCATTCTCTGGATTCATGGTGCTTTCAAGACAACTGGGAACTCTGAGGAAAGGTCGAATCATGATGACGTCAGTGATCTTCAGCTTGTAATTCCAAATTGGATGACCGTTCAAAACGTATTTTCCCAGTGGAGCTCGTTTTTTTTGTTAGAGTTCCCAGTTGTCTTGAAGTCAGATTTCCTAGTTCCAAGTTTCCAGTTGTTTTGAATCATGATGACGTCAGTGATCTTCAGGTCGGCAGAAGTCATGCTGGATTGACAGCATGGCCAATGTTGAATGTTTATCATTTTAAGCTTGGAAAAGAGACCCTTAAACACAGACTTGGGACCACACACCCACTCCACTGAATAGCAGGCTAGTGATTGCTTTGCAATGCTTGCAGTTAGCCACTGATTCATTGCAAACCACTCATTGTTGAATTTACGATTTTCAACTTGTTGTGTAATGTTTATGTCCAATGGCCGATGAGCACCGATACGTTTTATTTAAAAAAAATGGTGTGGTATTTTAGTTGGATCCACATAAGCTGCTGCAAAAGCAGCTACACTGCCTGTTTACAACAATAAAATGGGCGGGGAGCTATTAAATGTTGGATACAGGCAGGCAGAAGATGTGGAAGTATGTGTTTTGGGGGATGCTCAACATTGCAATCATAAATGTGTACATTTGTATTTATTATGAATCTCCATTAGTTCCTGCCAAGGCAGCAGCTACACTTCCTGGGGTTTATTATGGATCCCCATTAGTTCCTGTAAAGGCAGCAGCTACTCTTCCTGGGGTTTATTATGGATCCCCATTAGTTCCTGCCAAGGCAGCAGCTACACTTCCTGGGGTTTATTATGTATCCCCATTAGTTCCTGCCAATGCAGCAGCTACTCTTCCTGGGGTTTATTATGGATCCCCATTAGTTCCTGCCAAGGCAGCACTTCCTGGGGTTTTTATGGATCCCCATTATGGATCCCTGGGGTTTATTATGTTAGTTCTGCCAATGCCAAGTTTACAGCAGCTACACTTCCTGGGGTTTATTATGGGTCCCCATTAGTTCCTGCCAAGGCAGCAGCTACACTTCCTGGGGTTTATTATGGATCCCCATTAGTTCCTGCCAAGGCAGCAGCTACACTTCCTGGGGTTTATTATGGATCCCCATTAGTTCCTGCCAAGGCAGCAGCTACACTTCCTGGGGTTTATTATGGATCCCCATTAGTTCCTGCCAAGGCAGCAGCTATTCTTCCTGGGGGGATTTATTAAGGGCATCTTCCTGGGGTTTATTATGGATATTAGTTCCTGCCAAGGCAGCAGCTACACTTCCTGGGGTTTATTAGTTCCTGCAGCTATTCTTCCTGGGGTTTATTAAGGATCCCTATTAGTTCCTGCCAAGGCAGCAGCTACACTTCCTGGGGTTTATTATGAATCTCCATTAGTTCCTGTAAAGGCAGCAGCTACTCTTCCTGGGGTCCAAACACATTGAGGCACTTACATATAAAACAGTACATCATAACATTATTACACCACTACATATCTACAATACAAAATGTATAATGCCACCATACAACGCTATTTCAATGTATGTGTGTAGAATGCTAGCGTTTGTGTGTCTGTACCTGTGTGTGTGTGTTCACAGTCCCCACTGTTCCTTAAGGTGTATTTTCATCTCGTTTTTAAATCTGATTCTACTGCCGCATCAGTTACCTGATGGGGAATAGAGTTCCATGTAGTCATGGCTCTATGTAGTACTGTGTGCCTCCCATAGTCTGTTCTGGACTTTGGGATTGTGAAGAGACCTCTTGTGGCATGTCTTTTTGTGTCTGAGCTGTGTGCCAGTAGCTTGGTGCATTCAACACTGATTCATTCCAAACCACTCATTGTTGAGTGAAAGAGGCCTGAATACAAATGGTGAAGTCAATCTCTCCTCCACTTTGAGCCATGAGAGATTGACATGCATATCATTAATGTTAGCTCTGCGTGAAGATCCAAGGGCCAGCCTTGTTTTAGATTCCGTCTCTCACAGTTGAAGTGTACCTATGATAAAAATTACAGACCTCTACATGCTTTGTAAGTAGGAAAACCTGCAAAATCGGCAGTGTATCAAATACTTGTTCTCCCCACTGTATATACATACTGACTAAATACTTTTTTGCCCCACTGTATATACACATACATACACATATATACTGTACATACACATTTACAGACAATCTATTTTACAATAGTTCTCTCGTTTGTTCTTAGTCCTTCCTCTATTTCTGATGTCCATCCAGTTTGATTTCTATTTGTAACGGTGCTATTTCGCAACATTTCCGAACCTATATACATTTTACAGATCCCTTATGTTTTACATTGGTTATCTTGTTATTAGTCCCACCCTTCAGCTCCATTCAACCCCTCCCATCTATCTCTCAACATCATCCATTTCAGATTTCTATTTGCCATAGATTTTTCAACTGTGCTGTGATGCTTCACAAAAGTACTGAACCTTTCTATTCTCATAGCTTCTACAGATTGTAAATTAAAAATAAACATTTTTGCTAAAATAATTATTATTGATTGATTTGACTAGGGCTTTTCAAATCACCCAGTATTGCTGTCTGCAGCGTTAGTTCTAGGCAAATGTTGCAATTCTTCAGCCATTACTGGACCTGTGACCGAAAACGAGCTACATATGGACAGTACCAAAATAAATGATCTAATGACTCTGCCTCCTCACAGCAGAATCTGCAGAGCTGGGAAGATTGTATCCCCCATATATATAACATTCTATTGGTTGCAAGAATTTTGTATAGTAATTTAAATTGAAAAATTTGAAGTTTTGAATCCGGCGTTGTTTTGTGTATCAATTCATAAACCATGTGCCATGGAATGGGTACATCGAAAATCTCTTCCCAACTATTTTGCAATTTATATGTGCCATATAAATTGCAAAATAGTTGGGAAGGGAGCTGTGCCAGCTGTCAGTTTTTTGTTCCTTAAATGAAATTGGTTTTTATTTCACACTTTTCTTTAACCATTTATGTTCTTTAAAACAGGGCCGACATACAAGTTCCTTACTTTTCCCCCTTCTACTTGCCTCTTCCATTTGTGTGGTAATGCTGCAATTAGTTGGTTGTAATTTTGGGTAGAGCAGATATCTCCATATGTCTGTGTTAGCTGCAGGTGTGACATAACTCCACCAGTCCTATTTATGATATCATTCACAAAAATTATACCTTTTTAAACATTTCTTTGAAAAATACATTTTTTTTAATCAATTAGTATATTTGAGTTTTACCACAATATTTGCTGTATTATTTGTTCTGTCTTTTCAGGTGGATTCAACTGAAATTTCAACCAACTTTCTGAGGCTTGTTTAAAAAATAAAGATATTTTGGAGATTATTTCCTTTTCAAACAACCCAAAGTGGGCCGGTGTAATCTGAAAAGGGAAAAAGGCCATTCTTGAACATAGGATGAGACATTCCTACCAATTTACTAGAGAACCAGTTTGGATTTACGTATAACTTTTGTAGGACTGATGCCTTTAGTGAGAGGTCAAATGCTTTAATATTTAATAATTTCTGCCCTCCGAATTCATATTCGTTATATAAATAAGGCCCTTTTAATTTTGTCTGGCTTGCCGTTCCAAATAAAATTGAATATTTTTTGTTCATATAATTTAAAAAGCAGGTCACTAGGTGTAGGCAAAACCATACACAAATAGGTAAACTGTGATATAACTAAAGAGTTAATCAGGGTGATTTTTCCACAAATAGACAGGTATTTTCCTTTCCATGGTAGCAAGATCTTACCTATTTTAGCTAACTTTCTATAAAAATGTATTGTTGTGAGATCATTTCTTTCTTTTGGGATTTGTATACCGAGTATGTCCACTTCTCCATCAGACCATTTAATTGGTAAACTACACAGTAATCTAAAATTAGCATTTTTTTACTGATCCAATATCATAATTTGGTTTTAATCCAGAGAAGATAGCAAAAGTATCTAGATCCTCTATGAGGCCGTGGAGAGACTCTAATTGTGGTTTTAAAAGAAAACATGAATCATCAGCGTACTATGACACCTTAGTTTTTAAGCCACAGATTTCTAATCCCTTAATATTGTTTAATCTAATCTTAACAACTAAAATTTCGATGGCAATAATACATAGATATGTCGATAGTGGACAACCTTGTTTTACTCCTCTATAGAGTTTACAACTTTCTGAGATGTAGTCATTATTTACTATTTTACACCTATGGTTACTATACATAACTTTAACCCATTTTATAAGAGATTCCCCAAAATTGAAATATTCTAGGCATTTATATATAAACTCCAGTCGTACTTTATCAAAAGCCTTTTCAAAATCAGCTATGAAAACCAGGCCTGGTTTCCCCGTTATTTCATAGTATTCTATTGTTTCTAGTACTTGTCTTCTATTATCTCCATGTTTAAAAAAAAACTGTCTGATTAGGGTGAATAATATCTGACAATACTTTTTTACTTCTATGCGGCAAGCATTTTGCTAGGATTTTTGCATCACAACACTGAAGTGTAAGTGGTCTCCATTTTTTAAAATGTACTGGATCTTTATATTTTCCACTTGGGTCCTGTTTCAGTAATAATGATATCAGACCTTCTTGTTGCGTGTCTGATAATCTACCATTTATATAGGCATGGTTAAAACATGCTAATAATGATTCTCTGAGTATATATATAAAAAAAGTTGTGTATACTTATAATGGTAGGCCATCCAGCCCTGGAGTTTTCCCAGACTTAAATACTTTAATTGCATCAAGAAGTTCCTCCTATGTAATATGGCCTTCACATGAGTCTTTCTGTACAGATGTTAATTTTACATTATTAGGGGAAAAAACATACAATTAGTTTCAGTTAGTGGAGATGGAGGAGACTGAAACAAAAACATATTCTTAAAGTACTTTACTTCCTCTTTCAAAATATAATTTGGTGAATAATGTGTGACTCCATCATTTGTAACAAGTTTCAACAAAAACATTTTTGTAGTATTTCTATATTGAAGATTGAAAAAATAATTTGGTTCATTTTTCCCCATATTCCATCCAGTTGCTTTATTTTTATAATATATTACATCTTCTTGAATAAGTTCCTCCATTTCTTTTTGTTTTCCTCTAACGTATTCCGTGCCTCTATGGTAGTTTTATTGCCTATTATCTAACTGTACTGTTCGTCCTTCAATTTGTTTTGTTAATATGGACTCGTGATCTAAGTTGATTTTGTTTTATAGATAAGTACTGAATTGCATGGCCTCTAAAGGCACATTTAAAAGTGTCCCATACAGTAAGGGGATCTGCTGTACCTAGGTTATGTCTAAAAAAGGCAATTATAAATTATTCTGTCCTTGTTCTAAACAACTTATCTAGTGGGCTTTGATTCAATTTCCAATATCCTCACCCACGTGGAAATTCTGTAAGAGTAATATATATGTCAATTATGTGACGATCCGACCACATTGTCCCCCATCAACACTTTTTAAACTTTTGGTGCCAGAGAGAATGGCATAAGAAAGTAGTCAAGACGACTAGCTTGATTATGCCTCCGCCATGTATATCTCACTAGATCAGGGTATTTAAGTCTCCATATATCCACTAATTCCAATATATCCATGATTTCCTTAAGTGCCAGAGGGTGATAGTTTGTAGTGATTTCCTTTATGGTCCATAGAGGTATTTAAGACCGTATTAAAATCTCCCACCAATAATAGTCTAGTGTTGCTTGTAGAGTTGATAAATTCTTATTTTTTCAAAGCTTGGATCATCATTATTCAGACCGTATAGGTTAATAAGCCATATATGTTTATTGTCCAATAACATATTTAAAATATTCCATCTACCTTGATGATCTGTTTGGACAATTTGCACATTTGGATCAAAATTACTGTTAATAAACACCATCACCCCTTTTGAATTTCTTTGCCCATTGGAGCAATATATTCCCCACCCCCGGTCCCTTTTCCACAAAACTTAATCTAAAATTGTTAAATGGGTTCCCTGTAAACAATAGATATTATACTCCTTCTCTTTTAGCCAGGTAAATACTGATCATATTTTCTTATTATCTGCTAAGCCATTACAATTATAACTGAATATACTTATTTCACCACTTACCATGAGACAACATTCAATTATATTTATCAAAATATATGTTTGTAAACGTACCATTAAAAAGTAACATGATGATTGAGTGTCTATATGGCTGTACCATGATATTTGCATTGCTACTAAGTAAACCACCAATTGGTCCCCACCATTCCACCCGCTAAAAGCCCTCCTCATCCCGAGCTGGGACGTCATCCCAATGCCCTGCAGAACACCCCCGACCCCCCACATCCCATAGCCCTGAACAGACTGGGTTCCATTCTTTGAAAAGAGAACACAGTGCCATTTACAGAAGTAGATCAACTGCCAAATGCATTTCCATCGCCCTCACCTCGATTTGTATTATATATAGCCATGAAAAAAAATATATATATATTAAATATCCTGTTTCTTATTTTCCATAATTAGCTATTAATATTTGTAGTAATGTAGGGCAATTTATGCAAAGGATTTTACCTCTCACCAGTCTCACCATTACCAAAATTACATTATTACAAGCAATTATTATATTAGCAAACAATTATTGTGAATCATCCTCTATTGTCACTAACATCTTTTACTCCTTCGCAACAGTTGTGGGATACGCACACACACCCACACACTCAACCCTTTCCACCCACACAACCATAGGCCCACATTCAACAGTTGCACCATCCCAAAGCCCAACTCAGGAAAGGTCTTGATTTACGAATGCATATACAGTTGCAGCTGTATGAGAAGGCCTGCAAGACTGCAAAAAAATTGACCGATTTTATTAACCATTGTCACGTCCTAGATGATGGAGGTCAAATGTTCACCTTTTCCCTGAAACACCCAGAACACAGTCCCCCGTATTGACCATATTCCCAAGCATCTCCATGCAGTCAGATTTTGTGCCACCAGGGCCACAATAATATACTCCCTCCCCATGGGTTACTGCAGCTAGTGTTGCCAGCACTGCCACTGCCTGGGTGGGGTCACCCCACTGGAATCCCCACCGGCTAGGTACAAGGTCATCAAGGTTCTCATTAGCAGCTTTGAGAATTTCCTTGTACAGTATGCCTTTAGATTGAAGGATTGTTCCTGTGACTGGCAGCCCTTCAGACATTTTGAGAAATAGATGTCTTACTGTGGTTAGTAAAGCAGAGACAACATTGTTCTTGAAATGCGGTGCCTGTTATCGAATCACAGCCTACTTCAACTTGCTTTAACACGCATTCGCAAAAAAAGCACTATCGTTGCACAAATGTACCTAACCACAAACAGCAATGCCTTTCTTAAATCAATACACAGAAGTACATTTTTTTAAACCTGCATATTTAGTTCAAAATAAATAAATTCATGTTAGCAGGCAATATTAACTAGGGAAATTGTGTCACTTCTCGTGTTCAGTGCACGCAGAGTCATGGTATATGCAACAGTTTGGGCCGCCTGGCTCGTTGCGAACTGTGAACTAATTTGCCAGAATTTTACATTATTATGACATAACATTGAAGGTTGTGCAATGTAACAGCAATATTTAGACTTAGGGATGCCACTTGTTAGATAAAATACGTAACGGTTCAGTATTTCACTGAAAGAATAAACATTTTGTTTTCTAAATTATAGTTTCCGGATTTGACCATATTAATGACCTAAGGCTCGTATTCCTGTGGGTTATTATGTTATAATTAAGTCTATGATTTGATAGAGCGGTCTGAGCGGTGGTAGGCAGCAGCAGGCTCGTAAGCATTCATTCAAACAGCACTTTACTGCGTTTGCCAGCAGCTCTTTATGAATTCAAGCCTACCAACTCCCGAGATTAGGGCGGCAATACAAAAGTGCCTATAAGAACATCCAATAGTCAAAGGTATATGAAATACAAATGGTATAGAGAGAAATAGTCGACGTGTCATAATTCCTATAACTACAACCTAAAACTTCTTACCTGGGAATATTGAAGACTCATGTTAAAAGGAACACCAGCTTTCATATGTTGTCATGTTCTGAGCAAGGAACTGAAACCGGTATCTTTTTTTGGTCCTATCGGAGTTGAAAAATCATAATCGGTCGACCTCTAGTATCAATGGAAAGAGCCGTCTTCATCTGAGACTCAGTGATATGATGTTGCCACTGGCCACAAGATGAACCTAGAATATTGCAGATGGGTGCAATGCAACACAAGTATATCTGTATCTGCGCACATGCACGCTTCATTGTACTGTAAAATGATAGCTGTAATCGCTGTAACAGCATCGCTGTTGCGGAGGTCGGTCTGATGCTGTGCTCAGTCTGGTGCTGTGGTCAGTCTGGTGCTGTGGTCTACTTCATGCATTGAAAACTTTATCTTTAATGTTGGTCTGGGAAACCCATCCAAGAGGATGTTTGTATCAGAACTTGTTCAGGACAACAACAAAAAAAGAGACATTATTTTTATTAAACAAATGGATAAAATTTTACTGGTAATTTAAATTAAATAAAAATTCATGAAGGTCGAAGAAGCTAAACTCAATAGTAAATTGTAGATCCAAGTTTTGTCTAAATGTTAAAACTACATATAAAATGTTGGATGGTAACAGAAGAAACAGTGTTGATCATCATCTGAACGGCTGATGGGTGGGGACAGGGGCGTGGCTATGGACAATATCTTCCAATAGAAATATTGGGTGAGTCTGTATGGTTGGTTGATTGGTACCAGGGGTCAGAGGTTCTGTCTGAAGGTCTCCTCCTCCCGATCTCAACAGAACTAGAAGATGAACAGTAAAGAAGGCCTTAGATGGGGACAGAGAAGGGACTGTGTATATATAGTTATATATAGAGTGTATATGTAGTTAAACACAACACCTACATTAAACAATGTGGTGAAACAGACAAAAGGGATTCGGTAAGTCTGTTTACAGCGTGCGTGTAGACGGTGTGTTACAGTATCAACGTACCTTCCATCTGTTTCCACAGTCATTACAGAAGACAAAGGTGGTCATGGGTTCATCAGCACTGCGGGTCTGCACCTGTAAGACCAACACACACAGGATTACTGTACACACTGACAACACTGTAGGGATGGAAGGCTTCACCAAACCCGCACAGGTTTGACATTTTGGCCTCCTGGTTTGGGTCCGGTACAGAAATAAAATGAAAAGCCAACAGTGTAGTTCATTTGAGTCTATTGAAGAAAATCCAAAGTGTGATTCCATAGATGATCATGAGTCATATAAGGCCTGATGACAGCACCATATAAGGTCTGATGAGACCACCATATACGGCCTGATGACAGCACCATATAAGGTCTGATGAGATCACCATATAAGGCCTGATGACATCAGGAGCAACAGTTTGGTGGAAACACCATTACTCATCCACAGCGGTCAAATAGAGAGCTATATGTGTACTCAATATGGAAACACGGCTCAGACATCGTATAGGACTATGCTCTGTGTGTTACAAAGAGACAAATATGTGCTCGTGTGACTGTCATTTAACCATAAAGGTGTCTGTAGCACCGTACCTCTCATTTCCCACTCCAGGGTCATGTGATTGGCAGTCACTGTTAAGTAGCTCTGTAGCCTGGAATCCAGCCATCTGTAGTAAGCGCTAAACATGGTGCATTGGCCAATTCATTGATAACTTCGGCCTGAGCTTGCTTATATAGTGTGGGTACTGCATGTTTGCTGAAACGTGTCTGAGGTCAAAGTTCATAAAGTGACTTGAGCACTTCAAATCAAATCAAGCTTTATTTGCCAAATATAACAAGTGTAGACCTTACCGTGAAATGCTGACTACAAGCCCTTAACCAACAGTGTAGACTTTACCGTGAAATGCTGACTACAAGCCCTTAACCAACAGTGTAATGCTGACTACAAGCCCTTAACCAACAGTGTAGACTTTACCGTGAAATGCTGACTACAAGCCCTTAACCAACAGTTTAGACTTTACCGTGAAATGCTGACTACAAGCCCTTAACCAACAGTGCAGACTTTACCGTGAAATGCTGACTACAAGCCCTTAACCAACAGTGTAGACTTTACCGTGAAATGCTGACTACAAGCCCTTAACCAACAGTGTAGACTTTACCGTGAAATGCTGACTACAAGCCCTTAACCAACAGTGTAGACTTTACCGTGAAATGCTGACTACAAGCCCTTAACCAACAGTGCAGACTTTACCGTGAAATGCTGACTACAAGCCCTTAACCAACAGTGCAGACTTTACCGTGAAATGCTGACTACAAGCCCTTAACCAACAGTGTAGACCTTACTGTGAAATGCTGACTACAAGCCCTTAACCAACAGTGTAGACTTTACCGTGAAATGCTGACTACAAGCCCTTAACCAACAGTGTAATGCTGACTACAAGCCCTTAACCAACAGTGTAGACTTTACCGTGAAATGCTGACTACAAGCCCTTAACCAACAGTGCAGTTCAAGAAGAAAATATTTACCAAGTAGACTAAAATAAAAAGTAATAATAAAAAGTAACACAATGAGAATAACAATAATGAGGCTATATACCGGGGGCATCGGTACCGAGTCAGTGTGCGGGGGTACAGGCTAGTTGAGGTAATCTGTACATGTAGGTGGGGGGGGGAGTGACAATGCATAGGTAACAAACAAACAGTGAGTAGCAGCAGTGTACAAAGGGGGAGGTCAATGTAAATGTCAATGTAAATTGTCCAGTGGCAATTTTTATGAACTGTTCAGCAGTCTAATGGCTTGGGGGTAGAAGCTGTGCGGTAGCAGAGAGAACAGTCTATGACTGGGATGACTTGAGTCTCTGACCAATTTTTGGGCTTTCCTCTGACACCGCCTAGTATATAGGTCCTGGATGGCAGGAAGCTTGGCCCCAGTGATGTCCTGGGCCATTCGCACTACCCTCTGTAGTGCCTTACAGTCAGATGCCGAGCAATTGCCGTACCAGGCGGTGAATGCAACCGGTCAGGATGCTCTCGATGATGCAGCTGTAGAACCTTTTGAGGATCTGGGGGCCCATGCCAAATCTTTTCAGTCTCCTGAGGGGGAAAAGATTTTGTCGTGCCCTCTTCACGACTCTCTTGGTGTGTTTGGACCATGATAGTTCGTTGGTGATGTGGACACCAAGGAACTTGAAACTCTCGACCCGCTCCACTACAGCCCTGTTGATGTTAATGGGGGCCTGTTCGACTCGCCTTTTCCTGTAGTCCACGATCAGCTCCTTTGTTTTGCTCACATTGAGGGAGAGGTTGTTGTCCTGGCATCACACGGCCAGTTCTCTCTGACCTCCTCCCTATAGGCTGTCTCATCGTTGATCAGGCCTACCACTGTTGTGTCGTCAGCAAACTTAATGATGGTGTTTGGCCACGCAGTCGTGGGTGAACAGGGAACACAGGAGGGGACTAAGTACACACACTTGAGGGGCCCCAGTGTTGAGGATCAACGTGGCAGACGTGTTGTTGCCTACCCTTACCACCTGGGGGCGGCCCGTCAGGAAGTCTGGGATCCAGTTGCAAAGGGAGGTGTTTAGTCCCAGAGTCCTTAGCCTAGTGATGAGCTTCGTGGGCACTATGGTGTTGAATGCTAAGCTGTAGTCGATAAACAGCATTCCCACATAGGTGTTCCTTTTGTCCAGGTGAGAAAGGGCGCTGTGGAGTGCGATTGAGTCACCTGTGGATCCGTCGGGGCGGTATGGGAATTGGAGTGGGTCTAGGGTGTCCAGGAGGATACAGCCTTTCAAAGCACTTCTTGGCTACCGACGTGGGGCGGTAATCATTTAGGCAGGTTACCTTTGCTTCCTTGGGCACAGGGACTATGGTGGTCTGCTTGAAACATATAGGTATTACAAACTCGGTCAGGGAGAGGTTGAAAATGTCATTGAAGACACTTGACAATTGGTCTGCGCATGCTTTGAGTACACGTCTTGGTATCCGCCGGGCCCAGCGGCTTTGTGAATGTTGACCTGTTTAACGATTTTGTTCACTTCTGCTACCGAGAGCGTTATCACACTGTCACCCAGAACAGCTGGTGCTCTCATGCATGTTTCAGTGTCGCTTGCCTTGAAGCGAGCATAAAAGTAATTTAGCTCGTCTGGTAGGCTCGCGTCACTGGGCAGCTCACGTCTGGGTTTCCCTTTGTAGTCCTTAATAATTTTCAAGTCCTGCCACATCTGATGAGCGTCAGAGCCAGTGAAGTAGGATTCAATCTTAATCCTGTATTGGCGCTTTGCTTGTTTGATGGTTCGTCTGAAGGCATAGCGGGATATGTATGTGCAGTCACTGTGGGGACGACGTCGTCAATGCACTTATTGATGAAGACGATGACTGAGGTGGTGTACTCCTCAATGCCATTGGATGAATCCTGGAACATATTCCAGTCTGTGCTAGCAAAACAGTCCTGTAGTGTAGCATCCGCATCATCTGACCACTTCGGTATTGATCGAGTCACTGATACTTCCTGCTTTATTTTTTTCTTGAAAGCAGATATCAGGAGGATCGAATTATGGTCAGATCTGCCAAATGGAGGGCGAGGGAGAGCTTTGTATGCATCTCTGTGTGTGGAGTAAAGGTGGTCTGCGATTTTTCCCCCCCTGGTTGCAGATAAACATTTGGTTAAACTGATTTAAGTTTGCCTGCATTAAAGTCCCCCGCCGCTTATGGGTGAGCATTTTCTTGTTGGCTTATAGCCTTATAGAGTTGGTTGAGTGTGGTCTTCGTGTCAGCGTCGTTTTGTGGTGATAGACGGCTACAAATAATACAGATGAGTACTCTCCTGGTAGATAGTGTGGTCTACAGCTTAACATGAGGTACTCCACCTCAGGCGAGCAATACCTCGAGACTTCTTTAATATTAGACATCACGCACCAGCTGTTATTGACAAAAGGACACACCACCACCCCTAGTCTTACCAGAGGTAGCATCTCTGTTCTGCCGGTGCATGGAAAATTTCGCCAGCTCAATACTGTCCGTTTCTTCATTCAGCCACGTCTTGGTGAAACATAAGATGTTACAGTTTCTATTGTCCCGTTGGTAGGACAATCTTAATAGCAGGTCATCCATTTTATTTTCTAACGATTGCACATTAGCAAGGAGAATGGAAGGCATTGGGAGTTTACTCGCTCGCCTACGGATTCTAAGAAGGATCCCCGATCTGCGTCCCCTTTTCCGGCGTCTTTTCTTCATGCAAAAGGCATGGATCTGGGCCTGTTCCAGTGAAAGCAGGATATCCTTCTCATCGGACTCGTTAAAGGAAAAAGTTTCTTCCAGTCCATGGTGAGTAATCTCTTCTATGTCCAGAAGGTTTTTCGGTCATAAGAGACGGTAGCAGCAACATTATGTACACAATAAATAAATAAAGTTACACAAAACAAATAACATGAGGTGGTGAAACCCTGCATCCTTCTCAACCACTGAGAATTGGCGCATATGCATGGCTATAATCGCATTTGTAATTTCTTTGGCCCGGTCAAAGAAATTCAAGCACCCCTTGTGAAGTGGTGCTTGAATGCAGAGGGGAGACTAATTTGTTTTTTTTTGCATTAAGTCTCGTTAAAGTGGAAGGAATACTGGGGTAAATGTATCAACATGGAGGTGTTGGCAGCTACATTGCCTATTCAAATCAAAGTTTATTTGTCACGTGCACCGGATACAACAGGTGTAGACATTACAGTGAAATGCTTACTTACAGGCAGGCCCTAACCAACAGCTCAATTTTTAAGTAAAAAAAGGTATTAGGGGAACAATAGATAAGGAAAAAAACAAACAGTAAAAAGACTGAATAATAACAGTAGAGGGGCTATATACAGTAGAGGGGCTAGATACAGTACAGAGGCTAGATACAGTACAGAGGCTAGATACAGTACAGAGGCTAGATACAGTACAGAGGCTAGATACAGTAGAGGCTAGATACAGTAGAGGCTAGATACAGTAGAGGCTAGATACAGTATACAGTACAGGCTAGATACAGTATACAGTACAGGCTAGATACAGTATACAGTACAGGCTAGATACAGTATACAGTACAGGCTAGATACAGTATACAGTACAGGCTAGATACAGTAGAGAGGCTATATACAGTATACAGTACAGGCTAGATACAGTAGAGAGGCTATATACAGTAGAGAGGCTATATACAGTATACAGTAGAGGCTAGATACAGTAGAGAGGCTAGATACAGTAGAGAGGCTATATACAGTATACAGTAGAGGCTAGATCCAGTAGAGGGGCTATATACAGTAGCGGGGCTACATACAGTAGCGGGGCTACATACAGTAGCGGGGCTACATACAGTACAGAGGCTATATACAGTAGCGATGCTATATACAGTAGAGAGGCTATATACAGGCAACGGTTAGTCAGGCTTATTGAGGTAGTATGTAAATGTAGATATGGTTAAAGTGACTATGCATATATGATGAACAGAGAGTAGCAGTAGCGTAAAAGAGGGGTTGGTGGGTGGTGGGACACAATGCAGATAGTCCGGGTAGCCAATGTGCGGGGGCACTGGTTGGTCGGGCCAATTGAGGTAGTATGTACATGAAGGTAAAGCTAAAGTGACTATGCATATATGGTAAACAGAGAGTAGCAGCAGTGTAAAGAGGGGTTGGGGGGGGGTGACACACACAATGCAAATATTTGCGCAGTGGCGACATATCCTCTGTCCATCTCCATTGTAATCTACTGGGAGATTTAAACGATGATGGAGAACCCTCCTAATTTATCGACCCCACCACTCACCATCAGACAGAACTAGTTCCTAGCTGCCCCTCACAAAAGGACAGTTTCAAATGCACCAATTAAGATTTGAATTTTGGCATGCACAACATGCAGATACGCGCTAGTTCTTTTAACGGAAAAGCCTGAAATGTTTTTCAGCTCCGATTTATTCAAGAAGCATACAACACAGCGTAGGCATGACCTATAGGCTTAGTGGTTTGTTTTCTTTTTTTATGTATTAATTTGGGTTCACAGTACGAACCGAACCAAGGTCCCTCTACCGAGTGGTTAGGTATGAACCCCTATGACAGGGGAGCAGCTAAACAGCTCCTCCAAAGAATCTTCTCTAATACAACCACAAGTATCTATTACTGTGAATCAATCATTATATAGTGGATGGTATATTACCTGAAGAGGTGTATTATATAGTGGATGGTATATTACCTGAAGAGGTGTATTATATAGTGGATGGTATACTACCTGAAGAGGTGTATTATATAGTGGATGGTATATTACCTGAAGAGGTGTATTATATAGTGGATGGTATACTACCTGAAGAGGTGTATTATATAGTGGATGGTATATTACCTGAGAGGTGCATTATGTAGTGGATGGTATATTACCTGAAGAGGTGTATTATATAGTCAAATCAAATTTATTTATATAGCCCTTCGTACATCAGCTGATATCTCAAAGTGCTGTACAGAAACCCAGCCTAAAACCCCAAACAGCAAGCAATGCAGGTGTAGAAGCACATTTGATTTGATTTGATTTAGTGGATGGTATATTACCTGAAGAGGTGTATTATATAGTGGATGGTATATTACCTGAAGAGGTGTATTATATAGTGGATGGTATATTACCTGAGAGGTGCATTATATAGTGGATGGTATATTACCTGAAGAGGTGTATTATATAGTGGATGGTATATTACCTGAAGAGGTGTATTATATAGTGGATGGTATATTACCTGAAGAGGTATATTATATAGTGGATGGTATATTACCTGAAGAGGTGTATTATATAGTGGATGGTATACTACCTGAGAGGTGTATTATATAGTGGATGGTATATTACCTGAAGAGGTGTATTATATAGTGGATGGTATATTACCTGAAGAGGTGTATTATATAGTGGATGGTATATTACCTGAAGAGGTATATTATATAGTGGATGGTATATTACCTGAAGAGGTATATTATATAGTGGATGGTATATTACCTGAGAGGTGTACTATATAGTGGATGGTATATTACCTGAAGAGGTGTATTATATAGTGGATGGTATATTACCTGAAGAGGTGTATTATATAGTGGATGGTATATTACCTGAAGAGGTATATTATATAGTGGATGGTATATTACCTGAAGAGGTGTATTATATAGTGGATGGTATATTACCTGAGAGGTGCATTATATAGTGGATGGTATATTACCTGAAGAGGTGTATTATATAGTGGATGGTATATTACCTGAAGAGGTGTATTATATAGTGGATGGTATATTACCTGAGAGGTGCATTATATAGTGGATGGTATATTACCTGAAGAGGTGTATTATATAGTGGATGGTATATTACCTGAAGAGGTGTATTATATAGTGGATGGTATATTACCTGAAGAGGTGTATTATATAGTGGATGGTATATTACCTGAAGAGGTATATTATATAGTGGATGGTATATTACCTGAAGAGGTGTATTATATAGTGGATGGTATATTACCTGAAGAGGTATATTATATAGTGGATGGTATATTACCTGAAGAGGTGTATTATATAGTGGATGGTATATTACCTGAGAGGAGGTATATTATATAGTGGATGGTATATTACCTGAAGAGGTGCATTATACAGTTGATGGTATATTACCTGAGAGGATTATTATATAGTGGATGGTATATTACCTGAGAGGAGGTGTATTATATAGTGGATGGTATATTACCTGAAGAGGTGTATTATATAGTGGATGGTATATTACCTGAGAGGTGTATTATATAGTGGATGGTATATTACCTGAAGAGGTATATTATATAGTGGATGGTATATTACCTGAGAGGTGCATTATATAGTGGATGGTATATTACCTGAAGAGGTATATTATACAGTTGATGGTATATTACCTGAGTGTAGGTGCACCTCTTCTTTTTGCACTTGCCGCAGGTGAACAGGTCAGTCTGGGTCCCCCCGGTCTGGGACACTTGGTGATCTCTAATGGCTTCTTTGGTCAGATTCTTCCTTATCAGCTTCAGCTCATCACTAGCCATTTCCTGTTAGGAGGAAGACATTAGGGTCAGGGGTTTGATGTCAGGTTCTTCCTCTGAGCTTCAGCTCATCACTAGCCATTTCCTGTTAGGAGGAAGACATTGGGGTTAGGGTCGGGGGTTAGAGGTCAGGTTCTTCCTATTGAGCTTCAGCTCGTCAATAGCCATTTCCTGTTAGCACAAAACACGTAAGATTAGTGGTAGGGGTTAGAGGTCAGGTTCTTCCTTATTTATTTATTCTTTATTTTACCTTCATTTAACTAGGCAAGTCGGTTAAAAACAAATTCTTATTTTCAATGACGGCCTAGGAAAAGTGGGCTAACTGACTTGTTCAGGGGAAGAACAAGAGTTTTACCTTGTCGGCTCGGGATTCAATCTAGCAACCTTTCGGTTACTAGTCCAACGCTCTACCTGCCGCCCCTTATCAGCTTCAACTCATCATTAGCAATCTCCTGTTAGCACAGAACACGTTAAGGTAGGGGTTAGGGGTACGGTACCTCAGCGGTCATCTTGGCCATGTAGTCTAACAGTAAGGGTTAGAGGTCAAGGGTTATGGTAGAGGTTAGATGTCAGGGTTAGGTAGCCTACCTGAGCGGTCATCTTGGCCATGCGGTCGGGGGAGACGTTCCCACAGAGAACACTCTTCCTGAGGTTGGGGTTCTTGATGTCCTTCAGGTTGGCGATGCGACTCCTGACACGGTTCTTATATTTGGGGTCAGTGTTCTTAAACTCACAGAAGATATATTCTTCAATCTGAGCTCCCAGTTCATCACAGTCAGCTCCTATAGCGATGTAGTCATCTGGAGAAGAGGAGAGAGAGATCAGGTGGTGTTATTATAGCCAGTTACCTCCAGCCTGTAGAGCCTGGGACAGTATCTTTAACCTTTTTGGGATAAGGGGCAGCATTTTCACTTTTGGAGGAAAAGCGTGCCCAGAATGAACTGCCTCCTACTCTGTCCCAGATGCTAATATATGCATACTATTATTAGTATTGGATAGAAAAAAACACTCTGAAGTTTCTAAAACTGTTTGAATGATGTCTGTGAGTATAACAGAACTTATGTAGCAGGCAAAACCCCGAGGACTAACCGTTCAGAATTATTTATTTTTTTAGGTCTCTGTCTGTTCAGTGAGTTCTCGTTAGCAAACGATATTTCTTAGGAACTGGTTTTCAGTTCCTACCGTTTCCACTGGATGTCACCACTCTTTGGAATGTGGTTGAGGTTATTCATTTGTGCAATGAAGAAGTAGGCCAACTAGGAACTGGGTAACACTGTTGAGAGTTGCGCAAGACGTGAAAAGTAGCATTGGTTTGTTGTCTTCCTGTTGTTGTCTTCCCCATCAAAGCTCACTGTTGTATCAATATGTTTTTACCATGACAGTTTACAATATAGTGTTACTCCAAGCAGTTCAGTCATCCCAACTTGCTCAATTTCCACATTATTTATTACAAGATTTAGTTGAGGTTTAGGGTTTAGTGAGTGTTTTGTTCCAAATATAATGCTTTTAGTTTTTGATATTTAGGACTAACTTATTCCTTGCCACCCACTCAAACTAACTACAGCTCTTTGTTGAGTGTTGCAGTCATTTCAGTCGCTGTAGTAGCTGACCTGTATAGTGTTGAGTCATCCGCACATATAGACACTCTGGCTTTACTCAAAATCAGTGGCATGTCGTTAGTAAAAATAGAAAAAAGGAAGGGGCCTAAACAGCTACTCTGGGGAATTCCTGATTCTATCTGGATTATATTTGAGAGGCTTCTATTAAGCCTTCCATTAAGCCTGTAGAGCATGGGACACGCTCTACAGTAGGGTGTTAGGTCTTACCTCCAGCCTGTAGCGCCTGGGACAGCATCTCGCGACACTTGATCCTGACGGAGTCGGAGGTGGAGGGGGCTTGGGGGAACGTGGAGATCAGGGAGATGGAGGGCATCACCTCAACAGGCTCATTCTTACAGCTGGAGTCATTGCTGTAGCAAACAACAACAACAGCCAGGTTATCAGGTGTCTTTAGCCAGGTTGGTGTAGCCATCTCGCTACCTCTTCTTGTAGTTCAGGACTGCCATGAAAAGGGAGACACCGTACTGGTGTGATAGTAGTGCAGTAATAGCAGTAGTAGTAGTAACTAGCTAAATCTCTTGCCGGGGTTCAGGAGTGCCCTGAGAGGGAGACACCTTACTGGAGAGGTAGTATAGTAGTGTAATAGCAGTCGTAGTGTAGTGTGTAGTAGTAGTATTAATAGTGTAGTAGCACTAGTACTAACAGTAGTAGTAGAGTAGTGTGTAGTAGTAGAGTAGTAGTAGTAGTGTAGTAGTTGTGTACTACTACTACTAACTAGGTACCTCTATTCCCGTGGACTGCCCTGAGAGGGATACACTGTGCAGGTGATGACTTGCCCTCCTGGATGGAGATCAAAGGTGCCGGCTAATCAAATGTTTCAGGCCATGTCGTAAATACCTTGCAGGAACTCTCTCTCCCTTGCCAGGAAGTATTGAGGGAACAGAACCCTTTTGTTATGAAGAGATTCTTCCCGCCAAAACGCCAACATCCAAAAGTGGATAATGAAACAATATTTCTAACAAAGAATGTGGGAAATGGTCGGGAGGGACTTAAAGAACAATCATGTCAGATCATTTATTGTTTTGTGATATCATTAAAGAAGTTCTAACGGAAACATTGTATCTAACAGCTTTCACAATGTATACGTCAGAGTTACATCTAAATGTTGTAATACTTAAATGATTAAATATGAAACTATTTGTGAGTAGATTAAATGTGATTTTAGCCTTCTAAATGAGAATTGATTTTCATGTAAAGTTTTACCCAGTCAGTCCCCACACCCACGTAAGCACAGACATTATGCCAAAAGGATGGAACGCCCCTTTTGCCAGAGTGCTTATAAAGGACTCCTCTCGACGAGTGAAGGTAAAGACTAGACATTCACAGTCTGCAGCTGTAATGTAAAGTAGTCTAGAACTCTGACAAAAGACACGAGGAAGATCTCCAAAGACCACCGCGTGTGTAACATCTGAAGGATCCAGTCTAAGAAACTCAACCCGAGACGAGAAACATTTCCCTCTCAACACCGTGCTGTACGTCTGATGTAACCATCCTAACAGGTGTGCAAAGGCAAATTTAGTTATTGCACACGCACACTTCACAGAGTAGGCTTTCCCTACCGGAAATATGCAAATACACAGTGCATTCGGAAAATATTCAGACCCCTTTTCCACATTTTGTTTCGTTACAGCCTTATTCTAAAATGGATTACATTTTTTTTAATATCCTCAATCTACACGCAATACCCAATAATTCAACGGCTCAGACACAAGAGGTATGTGGCAGGGTCTACAGTCAATCACGGACTACAGGAAGAAACCCAGCCCAGTCACGGACCAGGATGTCTTGCTCCCAGGCAGACTAAATAACTTTTTTGCCCGCTTTGAGGACAATACAGTGCCACTGACACGGCCTGCAACGGAAACATGCGGTCTCTCCTTCACTGCAGCCGAAGTGAGTAAGACATTTAAACGTGTTAACCCTCGCAAGGCTGCAGGCCCAGACGGCATCCCCAGCCGCGCCCTCAGAGCATGCGCAGACCAGCTGGCCGGTGTGTTTACGGACATATTCAATCAATCCCTATACTAGTCTGCTGTTCCCACATGCTTCAAGAGGGCCACCATTGTTCCTGTTCCCAAGAAAGCTAAGGTAACTGAGCTAAACGACTACCGCCCCGTAGCACTCACATCCGTCATCATGAAGTGCTTTGAGAGACTAGTCAAGGACCATATCACCTCCACCCTACCTGACACCCTTGACCCACTCCAATTTGCTTACCGCCCAAATAGGTCCACAGACGATGCAATCTCAACCACACTGCACACTGCCCTAACCCATCTGGACAAGAGGAATACCTATGTGAGAATGCTGTTCATCGACTACAGCTCGGCATTCAACACCATAGTACCCTCCAAGCTCGTCATCAAGCTCGAGACCCTGGGTCTCGACCCCGCCCTGTGCAACTGGGTACTGGACTTCCTGACGGGCCACCCCAGGTGGTGAGGGTAGGCAACAACATCTCCTCCACGCTGATCCTCAACACTGGGGCCCCACAAGGGTGCGTTCTGAGCCCTCTCCTGTACTCCCTGTTCACCCACGACTGCGTGGCCAAGCACGCCTCCAACTCAATCATCAAGTTTGCGGACGACACAACAGTGGTAGGCTTGATTACCAACAACGATGAGACGGCCTACAGGGAGGAGGTGAGGGCCCTCGGAGTGTGGTGTCAGGAAAATAACCTCACACTCAACGTCAACAAAACTAAGGAGATGATTGTGGACTTCAGGAAACAGCAGAGGGAACACCCCCATCCACATCGATGGAACAGTAGTGGAGAGGGTAGCAAGTTTTAAGTTCCTCGGCATACACATCACAAACAAACTGAATTGGTCCACTCACACAGACAGCATCGTGAGGAAGGCGCAGCAGCGCCTCTTCAACCTCAGGAGGCTGAAGAAATTCGGCTTGTCACCAAAAGCACTCACAAACTTCTACAGATGCACAATCGAGAGCATCCTGGCGGGCTGTATCACCGCCTGGTATGGCAACTGCACCGCCCTCAACCGTAAGGCTCTCCAGAGGGTAGTGAGGTCTGCACAACGCATCACCGGGGCAAACTACCTGCCCTCCAGGACACCTACACCACCCGATGCTACAGGAAGGCCATAAAGATCATCAAGGACATCAACCACCCGAGCCACTGCCTGTTCACCCCGCTGTCATCCAGAAGGCGAGGTCAGTACAGGTGCATCAAAGCTGGGACCGAGAGACTGAAAAACAGCTTCTATCTCAAGGCCATCAGACTGTTAAACAGCCACCACTAACATTGAGTGGCTACTGCCAACACACTGTCAATGACACTGACTCTACTCCAGCCACTTTAATCATGGGAATTGATGGGAAATGATGTAAATATATCACTAGCCACTTTAAACAATGCTACCTTATATAATGTTACTTACCCTACATTGTTCATCTCATATGCATACGTTGATACTGTACTCTATATCATCGACTGCATCCTTATGTAATACATGTATCACTAGCCACTTTAACTATGCCACTTGGTTTACATACTTATCTCATATGTATATACTGTACTCGATATCATCTACTGTATCTTGCCTATGCTGCTCTGTACCATCACTCATTCATATATCCTTATGTACATATTCTTTATCCCCTTACACTGTGTATAAGACAGTAGTTTTTCTTGGAATTGTTAGTTAGATTACTTGCTCGTTATTACTGCATTGTCGGAACTAGAAGCACAAGCATTTCGCTACACTCGCATTAACATCTGCTAACCATGTGTATGTGACAAATAAAATTTGATTTGATTTGATAAAGACAAACAAAACAGTTTTTATTTTTTTTAATTTTTTTACAAATGTTTATATAAAAAATAAACGATATATACCTTTATTTACATAAGTATTCAGACCCTTTTCAATGAGACTTGAAATTGAGCTCAGGTGCATCCTGTTTCCATTGATCATCCTTGAGATATTTTTACAACTTGGAGTCCACCTGTGGTAAATTCAATTGATTGGACATTATTTGGAAAGGCACACAACTGTCTATATAAGGTCCCACAGTTGACAGTGCATGTCAGAGCAAAAACCAAACCATGAAGTTGAAAGAATTAGAGCTCCAAGACAGGATTGTGTCGAGGCACAGATCTGTCAAAGGGTACCAAAACATTTCTGCAGCATTGAAGGTCCCCAAGAACACAGTTGGCCTCCATCATTCTTAAATGGAAGAGGTTTGGAACCACCAAAACTCTTCCTAGAACTGTCCGCACGGCCAAACTGAGAAATCGGGTGAGAAGGACCTTGGTCAGGGAGGTGACCGACAACCCGATGGTCCCTCTAACAGTGCTCCAGGGTTCCTCTGTGGAGATAGGAGAACCTTCCAGAAGGACAACCATCTCTGCAGTACTCCACCAATCAGGCCTTTATGGTAGTGGCAAGACTGAAGCCACTCCTCAGTAAAAAGGCACATGACAGCCCGCTTGGAGTTTACCAAGAGTCACCTAAAGGACTCTCAGACCATGAGAAACAAGATTCTCTGGTCTGATGAAACCAAGATAGAACTCTTTGGACTGAATGCTAAGCATCACGTTTGGAGGAAACCAGGCACCATCCCTACAGTGAAGCATGGTGGTGGCAGCATCATGCTGATGGGATGTTTTTCAGCTGCAGGGACTGGGAGACGAGGACTCTGGGAGTGTGGTGTCAGGAAAATAACCTCTCACTCAGCGTCAACAAAACAAAGGAGATGATCGTGCACTTCGGAAAACAGCAGAGGGAGCACTTATCCACATCGACGGGAGAGCAGTAGAGAAGGTGGAAAGTTAAGTTCCTCTGTGTATCACGGACAAACTGAAATGGTGAAGTGTGGTGAGGAGCAAGTGCCTCTTCAACCTCAGGAGGCTGAAAAAAATGTGGCTTGTCTACTAAAACACGGAAAAACTTTTACAGATACACAATTGAGAGCATCCTGTCGGGCTGCATCACCGCCTGGTACGACAACTGCACCACCCACAACTGCAGGGCTCTCCAGAGGGTGGTGCGGTTTGCACAACGCATCACCGGGGGCAAACTACCTGCCCTCCAGGACACCTACTAGCACAGAGAGGCTGCTGCCTTTATATACACAGATTTGAAATCATTGGCCACTTTAATAAATGGAACACTAGTCACTTTTAATGCCACTTTAATAATGTTTACATATCTTGCATTACTCATCTCGTATCTAAATACTGTATTCTAGCTTGTTGTCATAGCAGATAATATTCACATTTTTGGTGACACTTGGAAAAGTCCACAGACCAGTGGGTTTTTCCTCATAATCCTGGATTATCGGACCACCATTTTATTACATTTGCAATCGCATCAAATAATCAGCTCAGACCCCAACCAAGGAGCATCAAAAGTTGTGCTATAAATTCTCAGACAATCCAAAAATTCCTTGATGCCCTTCCAGACTCCCTCTGCCTAACCAAGGACATCAGAGGACAAAAATCAGTTAACCACCTAACTGAGGAACTCGATTTATCTTTGCGCAATACCCTAGATGCAGTTGCAACCCTAAAAACATGTCATAAAAACTAGCTCCCTGGTATACAGAAAATACCCGAGCTCTGAAGCAAGCTTCCAGAAAATTGGAACGGAAATGGCGCCACACCAAACTGGAAGTCTTCCGACTAGCTTGGAAAGACAGTACCGTTGCAGTATCGAAGAGGCCTTACTGCTGCTCCACCAAACTGGAAGTCTTCCGACTAGCTTGGAAAGACAGTACCGTTGCAGTATCGAAGAGCCCTCACTGCTGCTTGATCATCCTATTTTTCCAACTTAATTGAGGAAAATAAGAACAATCCGAAATTCCTTTTTGATACTGTCGCAAAGCTAACTAAAAAGCAGCATTCCCCAAGAGAGGATGGTTTCACTTCAGTAGTAATAAACTCATGAACTTCTTTTAGGATAACGTCATGATCATTAGAAAGCAAAATACGGACTCCTCTGTAAATCTGCGTATTCCTCCGAAGCTCAGTTGTCCTGAGTCTGCACAACTCTGCCAGGACCTAGGATCAAGAGAGACGCTCAAGTGTTTTAGTACTATATCTCTTGACACAATGATGAAAATAATCATGGCCTCTAAACCTTCAAGATGCATACTGGACCCTATTCCAACTAAACTACTGAAAGAGCTGCTTCCTGTGCTTGGCCATCCTATGTTGAACATAATAAACAGCTCTGTATCCACCGGATGTGTATCAAACTCACTAAAAGTGGCAGTAATAAAGCCTCTCTTGAAAAAGCCTAACCTTGACCCAGAAAATATTTAAAAAACTAAAAATGGGCCTTTATCGAATCTCCCATTCCTCTCAACAATTTTAGAAAAAGCTGTTGTGCAGCAACTCACTGCCTTCCTGAAGACAAACAATGTATATGAAATGCTTCTGTCTGGTTTCAGACCCCATCATAGCACTGAGACTGCACTTGTGAAGGTGGTAAATGACCTTTTAATGGCATCAGACCAAGGCTCTGCATCTGTCCTAGTGCTCCTAGACCATAGTGCTGCTTTTGATACCATCGATCACCACATTATTTTGGAGCGATTGGAAACCGAAATTGGTCTACACGGACAAGTTCTGGCCTGGTTTAGATCTTATCTGTCGGAAAGATTTCAATTTGTCTATGTGAATGGTTTGTCCTCTGACAAATCAACTGTAAATTGTTCCTCAAGGTTCCGTTTTAGGATCACTATTGTTCTCACTATATATTTTACCTCTTGGGGATGTCATTCGAAAACATAATGTTAACTTTCACTGCTATGGGGATGACACACAGCTGTAAATTTCAATGAAACACGGAGAAGCCCCAAAATTGCCCTCGCTGGAAGTCTGTGTTTCAGACATAAGGAAGTGGATGGCTGCAAACGGCTCTACTTTTAAACTCGGACAAAACAGAGATGCTTGTTCTAGGTCCCAAGAAACAAAGAGATCTTCTGTTGAATCTGACAATTAATCTTGATGGTTGTACAGTAGTCTCAAATAAAACTGTGAAGGACCGTGATCTCTCTTTTGACGAACATATCAAGACTGTTTCAAGGACAGCTTTTTTCATTTATGTAACATTGCTAAATTCTGAAATATTCTGTCTAAAAATGATGCAGAAGAATGAATCCATGCTTTTGTTACTTCTAGGTTAGACTACTGCAATACTCTACTTTCCGGCTACCCGGATAAAGCACTAAATAAACTACAGTTAGTGCTAAATATGGCTGCTAGAATCCTGACTTGAACCAAAAAATGTGATTATATTACTCCAGTGCTAGCCTCTCTACACTGGCTTACTGTTAAGGCAAGGGCTGATTTCAAGGTTTTACTGCTAACCTACAAAGCATTACATGGGCTTTACATGGGGTACATACCTACACGTACACTACGGTCACAAGACGCAGGCCTCCTAATTGTCCCTAGAATTTCTAAGCAAACAGCTAGAGGCGGGGCTGTCTCCAATAGAGCTCTATTTTTATGGAATGGTCTGCCTACTCATGTGAGAGATGTAGACTCAGTCTCAACCTCTTCAGTAGGTCCTATGATTGAGTGTACTCTGGCCCAGGGGTGCAAAGGTGAACAGCAAGGCACTGGAGCAACGAACTGTCCTTGCTGTCTCCGGCTGGCCAGCTCCCCTCTCCTCAATGGGATTTTCTGAGTCACTGGCTTCCTAGTGCTCTTCCATGTCGTCCCTAGGAGGGGTGCATCACTTGAATAGGTTGAGTCACTGACGTGATCTTCCTGTCCAGTTTTGCGCCCCCTCTGGCTCATGCGGTGGAGGAGATCTTCGTGGGCTATACTCAGCCTTGTCTCAGGGTAGTAAGTTGGTGGTCTGTTGATATCCCTCTAGTGGTGAGGGGGCTGTGCTTTGGCAAAGTAGGTTGGGTTGTACCCTGCCTGGGTGGCCCTGTCCGGGGGTATCGTCGGCCCACCCGACTCAGCCTCCAGTATCTATGCTGCAATAGTCTAGGGGCCGGAGTGTTAGGGTCAGTCTGTTATATCTGGTGTAATGCTCCTGTGTTATTTGGTGTCCTGTGTGAATATAAGTATGCTCCCTCTAATTCGCTCTCACTCCCTCCCCTCATGAAGGACCTGAGCCCTAGGTTCATGCCTCAGGACTACCTGGCCGGATGACTTCTGGCTGTCCCCAGTCCACCTGATTGTGCTGCTGCTCCACTCCCACTAGTCTCCAATTCCACATCCCAACCCTCAGCCCATCCCATCTATCTCTGCTGGCCACCCTTTGCGGATTTCTACACACCATATATATTTAAACTATGCTGCGATGTTTAACATCTAATTTAAATCTATCTAATCGAATAGTAACCACAGAGTGTGAACATAAGTTAAATACTTTTACAAAGAGTATTAGTGATTGACTGACCAGGTGCCTCCAGATCTCCCAACATTGCTGTTTCTAGGGACAACTTTAGATTAATGTTATGCTTTTTCAGCCATTCCTGAACCTGAGACCAGAAACAGGATACCTGAAGGCAATACCAGAACAAATGGTCTATTGATTCTGTATCCTCACAACAAAATCTGCAGAGCTACGATGATTTTATGCCCCAAATATTCAACATTTTGTTGGTGGCAAGAATTCCAAACAATAATGTTAGCTGAAAAGCACAAAGTCTTGAGTCATTTTATATATCAACTCACATACAACCTGTACCACGGAATCAGTACATCAAAAACTTCTTCCCAACTATTTTACAATCTGTATGGCACAGTTGTCAACATCCTGGTCCTCAAATTAAAACTGGTATACTTTACTATTTATGCTGTTGTGGTAATGCACAGCACATTTGAGTTCAGCCATAATATTTGTTGTAATATTTGTTCTATCTTTTCAGGGGGATGAAATTGAAATTGTAGCCAGCTCTGCAATGCTTGTTTAAAAAAATAGATATCTTGAAAAAGGTTTCATTTTCAATTAATCAAAATGAGAAATGGCAATCTACACAAAGGCCATTTTAAACAATTGATGAGCTTTTCTTAGTGATCTACTGGAGAACCATTTAGGGTTCATGTAAAACAATTGAATAAGTGAAGCTTTTAGAGAGGTTTAGTGTTTTTATATTTAATAATCTCAACCAACCCAATTCATATTCATTATATAGATAGGTACGCTTTATCTTGCCTGGTTTAGCATCCCAGACAAAGCGAAATATTTTTTGCTCATATGATTTGAAAAATGAATCAGGAGTAGGCAGCACCGTGAGTAAGCTGAGATATGACTAAGGAGTTAATCAGTGTAATTTTTCCATAAATAGACAGGTATTTATCTCTCTATGGTTGCAGGATCTTGTCTATTTTTACAAATATTCTATTGAAATTCGTTGTGGAGAGCTCATTTATATATTTTATGATATGACTACTAAGTATGTGTACTTCCTCCGTCAGCCTATTTTATAGGGAAACTGCATGGTAATGTAAAAGTTGTGTTTTTTAAAGATCCAATACGTAATATTGTACACTTATCATAATTAGGTTTTAGTCCAGAGAGTACAGAAAAGTTATCTAGAACTTCAATGAGACATTGCAGGGATCTAGCTTGCGGACTTAATATAAAACTTGAGTCATCGGCATACATGGACACCTTTGTTTTAAGCCTTGGATTTCTAATCCTCTAGTGTTATTTGATGTGATTTTAATTGCTAGCATTTCAATGGCCATAGCGAATAGATATGTTGACAGCAGACACCCTTGTTTAACTCCTCTTGACAATTAAAAACTCTGAGATGTAGCCGTTATTTACTATTTTACACCTGGGGTTGCTATACATTACTTTTACCCATTTTATAAAAGAGAAACAACAAAATTGAAAAAAAAAAAATCCAGGTATTTATAAATCAAATCTAGTCTTACTTTATCAAAGGCTTTTTCAAAATATGCTATAAATACCAGGCCTGTGTAATGTGTAGGATTAGCAGTAGTACTAGTAGTACAGTAGTAGTAGTGTTTGGAGTAGTTGTAGCTAGTTACTACTACTTCTACTATAGTACTACACCACTATACGTCTCTTCCTGAGAAAGGAAGACACTATACTGGTGACGTAGAAGTAGTAGAGTAGTGTGTGGTGTAGTAGTAGTAGTAACTAGCTATGTCTCTTCCTGTGGTTCAGGGCTGCCCTGAGAGGAAGACACTATACTGGTGACGTAGTAGTAGTAGTGTGTAGTAGTAGTGTGTAATAGTAGAGTAGTGTGTAATAGTAGAGTAGTGTGTAATATTAGTAGTAGCGTGTAGTATTAGTAGTAGGTGTGTTGTAGTATTAGTAGTAGTAGTAATAACAGCAGTAGTAGTAGTAGGTATGTTGTAGCAGTAGTAAGTAGTAGTAGTAACTAGCTACGTCTCTTCCTGTGGTTCAGGGCTGCCCTGAAAGGAACACTATACTGGTGACGTAGTAGAGTAGTGTGTAATAGTAGAGTAGTGTGAAATATTAGTAGTAGGTGTGTTGTAGTATTAGTAGTAGGTGTGTTGTAGTAACACCAGCAGCAGTAGTAGTAGTAGTAGTTGTAGGTATGTTGTAGCAGTAGTAAGTAGTAGTAGTAACTAGCTACGTCTCTTCCCATGGTTCAGGACTGCCCCTGGGTGGGAGACACCGTACTGAAGAGGTAGTGTAGTAGTAGAGTAGTGTGTAGTTGTAGTAACCATGTACCTCTCCTCCCGTGGTTCAGGACTGCCCTGGGAAGGAGACACCAGACTGGTGGGTGTTGACGGCTCTTTCCTCTTCTCCTCCAACGACTTGTCTCCACCCCCTGGCTCATCTGCCGTCCAATGAAAATACAGGATCTGACATTACACCTGGGGCTTATTCAGAGGGGTGTAACTTCACAGTGCATTCACTCATTTAGTACTGATCTACTAACCTAGGAGTTTCTTCCAGGACTTGATGAGGGCCTTGGCCAGAGAGGTGACCTCATCGTCTGTACTCTGCTTCCTGATGGCGTTCACAGACATCCCAATCCTGGTGGACTGGAGAGGAGAGACTTACATTAGGCTGCAGGAGAGACATGGGTTCAGTATAGAGGGAGAGAGATTAGAGTTCACCACTTCTAAACCCCAACACAAAGGGAAAGATACAGCCCTCAGCTCCCTGCATCTCTCCCTCCAGTACCTGCAGTAATTATAGCTCCATAGGTACAGCCCTCAGCTCCCTGCATCTCTCCCTCCAGTACCTGCTGTAATTATAGCTTCATAGGTACAGCCCTCAGCATCTCTCCCTCCAGTACCTGCTGTAATTATAGCTTCATAGGTACAGCCCTCAGCATCTCTCCCTCCAGTACCTGCAGTAATTATAGCTTCATAGGTACAGTCCTCAGCTCCCTGCAGTACCTGTAGTAATTATAACTTCATAGGTACAGCCCTCAGCTCCCTGCATCTCTCCCTCCAGTACCTGCAGTAATTATAGCTTCATAGGTACAGCCCTCAGCATCTCTCCCTCCAGTACCTGCAGTAAGTATAACTTCATAGGTACAGTCCTCAGCTCCCTGCAGTACGTGTAGTAATTATAACTTCATAGGTACAGCCCTCAGCTCCCTGCAGTACCTGTAGTAATTCTAGAGTCATAGGTACAGTCCTCAGCTCCCTGCAGTACCTGTAGTAATTCTAGAGTCATAGGTACAGCCCTCAGCTCCCTGCAGTACCTGTAGTAATTCTAGAGTCATAGGTACAGCCCTCAGCTCCCTGCAGTACCTGTAGTAATTCTAGAGTCATAGGTACAGTCCTCAGCTCCCTGCAGTACCTGTAGTAATTCTAGAGTCATAGGTACAGCCCTCAGCTCCCTGCAGTACCTGTAGTAATTCTAGAGTCATAGGTACAGCCCTCAGCTCCTTCAGAAGGTCCAGTGCCCCTACCTGCAACAACAAACTGAGGGTTAGTTTGAACACAGATATTCTAGTTTAGAATAGGTTGGTGCTGCAACAACATCATACTGGGGGTTAGGTAGAGGTAGGCAGGTTAGATACAAGGTAGGATGCATCAGGTTTGAGGATACAGTGCATTCGGAAAGTGTTCAGACCCCTTCACCTTTTCCACAATTTGTTATGTTCCAGCCTTATTCTAAAATGGAATACATAAAAACATTTCCTCATCAATCTACACACAACACCCCATAATGACAAAGCAAAAAAGGATCTTCAGAGTAGAATGGGAGAAACTCCCCACATACAGGTGTGCCAAGCTTGTAGCATCATACCCAAGAAGACTTGAGGCTGTAATTGCTGCCAAAGGTGGTTTAAAAATATATATAATAATATAACCTTTATTTAACTAGGCAAGTCAGTTAAGAACAAATTTGTATTTACAATGACTGCCTACCCCGGCCAAACCCTAACGACTCTGGGCCAATTGCCCGACGCCCTATGGGACTCCAAATCACGACCAGTTGTGATACAACCTGGAATCGAACCAGGGTCTGTAGTGACGCTTCTAGCACTGAGATGCAGTGGCTTAGACCGCTGCGCCACTGGGGAGCCAAAGAAACTTTTTTATTTTTATACACATTTGCAAAAATGTCTAAACATCTGTTTTTGTTGTCATCATGGGGTATTGACGAGAAAAACAAAACAATTTGATACATTTCAGAATAAGGCTATAACGTAAAAAACTGGAAAAAGTTAAGGGATTTGAATATTTTCCGAATGTACTGTATCTCCTTCTAGTCTTGTACTGCTGGTGAAAGGGATGTTATTATATTCAGATGTTTATTTATTTTAATTTCACCTTTACTTAACCAAGTAGGTCAGTTGAGAATAAGTTCTCATTTACAACTGTGACCTGGCCAAGATAAAGCAAAGCAGTGCGACACAAACAACAACACAGACTTACACATGGAACAAACAAAAGTATAGTCAATAACACAATATAAAAAAATCTATATAGTGTGTGCAAATGAGGTAAGATTAGGGAGGTAAGGCAATAAATAGGCCGTAGTGGCGAAATAATTACAATTTAGGAAATAAACACTGGAGTGATAGATGTGCAGAAGATGAATATGCAAGTACAGATACTGGGGTGCAAAGGAGCAAAAAATATAAACAAAATAAATAACCATATGTGGATGAGGTAGTTGGATGGGCTATTTACAGATGGGCTATGTACAGGTACAGTGGTCTGTAAGCTGCTCTGACAGCTGATGCTTAAAGTCAGTGAGGGAGATACGAGTCTCCAGCGTCTGTGACTCATGCAATTCATTCCAGTCATTGGCAGCAGAGAACTGGAAGGAAAGGCGGCCAAAAGGAGGAATTGGCTTTGGGGGTGACCAGTGAACTATACCTGCTGGAGCGCGTGCTACGGGTGCTGCTATGGTGACCAGTGAGCTGAGATATTACCTAGCAAAGATCTATAGATGACCTGGAGCCAGTGGGTTTGGCGACAAATATGAAGCGAGGGCCAGCCAACGAGAGCATACAGGTCGCAGCGGTGGGTAGTATATGGGGCTTTGGTGACAAAATGGATGGCACTGTGATAGACTGCATAAAATTCGCTGAGTAGTGTTGGAGGCTATTTTGTAAATGACATCGCCGATGTCAAGGATCAGTAGGATGGTCAGTTTTACCAGGGTATGTTAGGCAGCGTGAGTGGAGGAGGCTTTGCTGCGAAATAGGAAGGCGATTCTAGATTTAATTTTAGATTGGAGATGCTTAATATGAGTCTGGAAGGAGAGTTTAAATTCTAACCAGACACCTAGGTATTTGTAGTCGTCCACATATTCTAAGTCAGAACCGTCCAGAGTAGTGATGCTGGACGGGGGGGGGCAGGTGCAGGCAGCGATCGGTTGAGGAGCATGCATTTAGTTTTACTAGCATTTAAGAGCAGTTGGAGGCCACAGAAGGAGAGTTGTATGGCATTGAAGCTTGTCTGGAGGTTTGTTAACACAGTGTCCAAAGAAGGGCCAGATGTTTAACACAGTGTCCAAAGAAGGGCTAGATGTATACAGAATGGTGTAGTCTGTGTAGAGGTGGATCAGAGACTCACCAGCAGCAAGAGCTACATCATTGATGTATACAGAGAAAAGAGTCGGCCGAGAATTAAACCCTGTGGCACTCCCATAGAGACTGCCAGAGGTCCGGACAACAGGCCCTCCGATTTGACACACTGAACTCTATCAGAGAAGTAGTTGGTGAACCAGGCGAGGCAGCCATTTGAGAAACCAAGGCTCTTGAGTCGGAATGTGATAAGAATGAGGTGATTGACAAGAGTCGAAAGCCTTGGCCAGGTCGATGAATACAGCTGCACAGTATTGTCTTTTATCGATGGTGGTTATGATATCGTTTAGGACCTTGAGCATGGCAGAGGTGCACCCATGACCAGCTCGGAAACCAGATTGCATAGCTGAAAAGGCACGCTGGGATTCGAAATGGTCGGTGATCTGTTTGTTAACTTGGCTTTCGAAGACCTTAGAAAGGCAGGGTAGGATAGATATCGGTCTGTAGCAGTTTGGGTCTAGAGTGTCTCCCCCTTTGAAGAGGGGAATGACCGCAGCAGCTTTCCAATCTTTGGGGTTCTCAGACGATACAAAACAGGCTTGGTTGAACAGGCTAGTAATAGGGGTTGCAACAATTGTGGCGGATAATTTTAGAAAGAGGGACCAGATTGTCTAGCCCAGCTGATATGTAGGGGTCGTGATTTTGCAGCTCTTTTTCAGAACATCAGCTATCCGGATTTGGGTGAAGGAGAAATGGGGAGGCTTGGCCAAGTTGCTGTGGGGGGTGCAGAGCTGTTGACCGGGGCAGGGGTTTGTCAGGTGGAAAGCATGGCCAGCCATAGAAAAATGCTTATTGAAATTCTCAATTATTGTGGATTTATCGGGGGTGACAGTATTTCCTAGCCTCAGTGCAGTAGGAAGCTGGGAGGAGGTGCTCTTATTCTCCATGGACTTTACAGTGTCCCAGAACTTTTTGGAGTTTGTGCTACAGGATGCAAATTTATGTTTGAAAAAGCTAGCCTTTGCTTTCACAACTCCCTGTGTATATTGGTTCCTAACTTCCCTGAAAAGTTGCATATCGCAGGGGCTATTCGATGCTAATGCAGTACGCCACAGGATGTTTTTGTGCTGGTCAAGGGCATGGTACATGGTAGGTTCCATGATAATTTGGGTGAGGTTGAAGATATCTAGCTTAGATTGTAGGAGAGTCATATAGGAGAGTAATATTGCCAATTTCACATTCAAGGATGATAATGATTTCAATTTCTTGGTCAATAATTTCATTGTATTAGCCAAAAATTTTATACACAAATGCAGATTTTCTTAAGACTACCCCCTTATCATTAAGACTTAATAAACACAAACATTCCCTTAAAGTCATTGCTGCCTTTGAATCATACAACCTGACATGTGTATAATTGTATGTATACAAAACCTCTGTGAAGTATTTTATTTGTAGTCTTTTTTTTCTCCATTATTATTTGTTTATTTTTTCTTAAACCTGTGTGCTTCGTTACCTAATTTGCATTTTTATGTAGAATCCAAATGCGGTATATGTTTGTGCAATTTGGAAAGTTTGTTTTTGGTGTTATTTATTTCAGTTTCTTTAGTTCCGACTGGCACGTGAACGCGGCACCAATGACCTGCTATCTTAGCAACTACATAACTAGCTAACTGTTGTTAGCTTAGCTAGCTAGTTACTGGCTTAGTTAACTAGCTAGCTAACAGCACAATAACGTTTGACTACCATGCACCACTGAACTAACTAATGTTAAACGACTACGAAGAGCCTGTAAGACCAATATTTTTCGAAATGTGACATTCAACACCATAGGACGACAACTGCTATCTAGTTAGCTATGTGTGTCTACGTTTTCAACTCCATTTGCTAGTTAGCGTTAGCATGCTAACGCTATCACCAGACAAAATAATGGGAGCCAATCCATTCATGTCGGAACACCTCACCCCGCTTTTCTTCTGCGCCATTTTATCCATCTTCTTCGCAATTCTTATGATTTCCTCTTCTTCTTTTTTACCCATTGTGAATAATTTCCTCTAAAACGTTCAGATTGCAAAGAGAGGAAATCGCTGTCGACAAAGGGCACCGGGCGTTTGGCGGGTGGTCACTAGTTACCACAGCTACAAAGTCAGAAGGCCCGCCTACTCGACCAATCAGATGAGGGAGTATGATGACGCGTATGCCGACCGGCTTGAATGGGTAAAAACATGGACGATCAATTATTTGGTTATTTTGTACATACTGTAAAACAAACCGTTATAAATGCAAAGTATTAATCGGATGTCTTATTCAAACTCAACTTGCAAGCTTATCATGATGTTTGCCCTTACTCATAGTTACTTGTCTTAACCCAAAGTAAGGTGAGGTGTTCAGAACAAGTTTAAGGGCAGAGAAAGCTTGTTGGACACTAAGAAAGCTTTGTTGTAAAGCGTTTAACACAAAATCCAGGGAGGGGCCAGCTGAGTATAAGACTGTATCATCTGCATATAAATGGATGAGAGAGCTTCCTACTGCCTGAGCTATGTTGTTGATGTAAATTGAGAAGAGCGTGGGTGTAGTGTCTTAACACTTAGTACTTATTTATGTAATAAGAAAGACTCTGAATACAAGCAATTGAACTGGAGCTTCACATTTTACTCAAACTAGTTAGTACCAGAATAACATAGAACAATACTGTGCATGACCAAGGGTGCTCCATCCTTAAAGGGGACATCAGTAATTAACAGAACATAACATTCCTTCTCTTATACAATCAGAGTTACTTTTACCAAACCACAACTGAAACATTTCCCAGAACTTGTTGTAGTTATTTTGAATCTTTTAATTTGAACTTGAACTGTTCGTTTTTGTTTGTTTGTTTATAAGTCTAGTCTGTCTGGTGGAGGGTGCCTTCGTTCTGGGTAGCGCCTCAGATTGTCTGGAGGCTCCTGAACATCCTCAGTGTGTGCTTGTTCCATTATAGCATCTGCTATAGCAGCACCTTCATCAACACGTTCCCTTCTTTCAGCCTGGGGTCTCTCTACTGCCCCACCGTCCTCTACAGTTCCCTGTGTGTGACTCTCAGGATCTCTCTGTGCCTGTTCTCTCTACTGCCCCACCGTTCTCTACAGTTCCCCGTGTGTCACTCTCAGGAGCTCTCTGTGCCTGTTCTCTCTACTGCCCCACCGTCCTCTACAGTTCCCTGTGTGTCACTCTCAGGATCTCTCTGTGCCTGTTTCTCTACTGCCCCACCGTCCTCTACAGTTCCCTGTGTGTCACTCTCAGGAGCTCTCTGTGCCTGTTCTCTCTACTGCCCCACCGTCCTCTACAGTTCCCCGTGTGTCACTCTCAGGATCTCTCTGTGCCTGTTCTCTCTACTGCCCTGTAGTCCTCTACAGTTCCCCGTGTGTCACTCTCAGGATCTCTCTGTGCCTGTTTCTCTACTGCCCCACCGTCCTCTACAGTTCCCTATGTGTCACTCTCAGGATCTCTGTGCCTGTTCTCTCTACTGCCCCACCGTCCTCTACAGTTCCCTGTGTGTCACTCTCAGGATCTCTCTGTGCTGTGCTGTTCTCTCTACTGCCCCACCGTCCTCTACAGTTCCCTGTGTGTCACTCTCAGGAGCTCTCTGTGCCTGTTCTCTCTACTGCCCCACTGTCCTCTACAGTTCCCTGTGTGTCACTCTCAGGATCTCTCTGTGCCTGTTCTCTCTACTGCCCCACCGTCCTCTACAGTTCCCTGTGTGTCACTCTCAGGAGCTCTCTGTGCCTGTTCTCTCTACTGCCCCACCGTCCTCTACAGTTCCCTGTGTGTCACTCTCAGGATCTCTCTGTGCCTGTTCTCTCTACTGCCCCACCGTCCTCTACAGTTCCCTGTGTGTCACTCTCAGGATCTCTCTGTGCCTGTTCTCTCCACTGCCCCACCGTCCTCTACAGTTCCCTGTGTGTCACTCTCAGGAGCTCTCTGTGCCTGTTCTCTCTACTGCCCCACCGTCCTCTACAGTTCCCTATGTGTCACTCTCAGGATCTCTCTGTGCCTGTTCTCTCTACTGCCCCACCGTCCTCTACAGTTCCCTATGTGTCACTCTCAGGATCTCTCTGTGCCTGTTCTCTCTACTGCCCCACCGTCCTCTACAGTTCCCTATGTGTCACTCTCAGGATCTCTCTGTGCCTGTTCTCTCTACTGCCCCACCGTCCTCTACAGTTCCCTATGTGTCACTCTCAGGAGCTCTCTGTGCCTGTTCTCTCTACTGCCCCACCGTCCTCTACAGTTCCCTGTGTGTCACTCTCAGGATCTCTGTGCCTGTTCTCTACTGCCCCACCGTCCTCTACAGTTCCCTGTGTGTCACTCTCAGGATCTCTCTGTGCCTGTTTCTCTACTGCCCCACCGTCCTCTACAGTTCCCTGTGTGTGACTCTCAGGATCTCTGTGCCTGTTCTCTCTACTGCCCCACCGTCCTCTACAGTTCCCTGTGTGTCACTCTCAGGATCTCTCTGTGCCTGTTCTCTCTACTGCCCCACCGTCCTCTACAGTTCCCTATGTGTCACTCTCAGGATCTCTGTGCCTGTTCTCTCTACTGCCCCACCGTCCTCTACAGTTCCCTGTGTGTGACTCTCAGGATCTCTCTGTGCCTGTTCTCTCTACTGCCCCACCGTCCTCTACAGTTCCCTGTGTGTCACTCTCAGGATCTCTCTGTGCCTGTTCTCTCTACTGCCCACCGTCCTCTACAGTTCCCTGTGTGTGACTCTCAGGATCTCTGTGCCTGTTCTCTCTACTGCCCCACCGTCCTCTACAGTTCCCTGTGTGTCACTCTCAGGATCTCTGTGCCTGTTCTCTCTCGATTGTTGTGCTGTTTTCCGTGGAATGCATTTGGTTAATGTGATCCGCCACATTATGTCTGGGCTCACTTGAACCTGGTAAGTTCTGGGTCCCGTTTGTGTGTGTACGGTCCCTCTTGTCCATTTCCCTCCTCTTCTGTAGTCAAGGCACCATCACTTCCTGTCCTGTACTGTCTTGGAGATGGCCCGGAATGCCTTTCTTTGGACTGAAAATGGAAAGCAACGGCTGGTGATCTGTAACCAGTGTGAAACGCTTGCCATATAGGTATGGGTGGAATTTCTTGACGCCCCACACTAGTGCCAGTGCTTCTTTGTCGATTTGTGAGTAGTCTTTCTCTGCATCATTCAATGTTCGTGACGCAAATGCAACTGGCCTCTCTTACCCATCTTTCAGTGTGTGTGAAAGGACTGCCCCTAATCCACAAGGGGACACATCACAAGCCAACTTCACTGGCATTTCAGGGTCGTAATGCATCAGGACCTGTTCAGATGTTATGAGCCGTTTTGCCTCCAGAAATGCATTTTCACACTGCTCTGTCCACCGCCACGTCCTATTCTTTTCCAGGAGCTGATTTAGAGGCTGGAGTACTGCTGAAAGGTTTGGGAGGAATCTTCTGTAGTAATTGATCAGTCCCGTGAAAGATCTCACTTCTGTGATATTTTGTGGTCGTGGTGCCTGTACCACTGCCTCGATTTTGTCCTGTGTTTTGTGCAATCCATTGCAGTCAATCTCATGTCTACAGAAGACAATCTTGTCTTTGAAGAACTCACACTTCTTTAAGTTTGCCTGTAGACCATACTCTTTCAGTCTTTTCAGGACCTCTTCCAGGTTAGCCAGGTGCTCTTTGTCGGTGCGTCCTGTTATGATCATGTCATCCAGGATACACTGGGTTCCTGGAATTCCTTGCAAAATCTGGTCAATAGTTCGTTGCCAAATGGCTGGGGCTGATGCAATGCCAAAAACCAGGCGGTTATACCTGTATAGACCTTTGTGTGTGTTTATTGTCATATAATCTGTTTGGAACTCTCTTCAACCGGTAGCTGCAGGTAAGCCTGTTTCAGATCGATTTTACTGAAGTGTTTCCCACCAGCTAGTGCAGCAAAGATGTCATCCAGACGTGGTAGGGGGTATTGGTCCACATGCAACATTGGATTCACAGTTACCTTGAAGTCCCCACGCATTCTAACAGACCCGTCTTTCTTCACAATAGGAACTATGGGTGTAGCCCATTCGCTTCTGTCCACTTTTGTCAGGATCCCTGTATCCTGCAAGCGATCGATTTCCGCTTCCACCTTTGGTCTCAGGAAGTATGGAACAGATCTGGCTTTGCAGAATTTTAGGGTTGCGTCATCTCTTAGTACAAGTTTTGCTGTGAAGCCTTTTACTGTTCCCATCTGATCACTGAAAACTGTGTTGTATTTCTTCCGCAAGTGTTCCAGTGTTTGGTCTGTGCCTTTCTCTTTGGACTGGAACGTGTGGAGCATTTTCAAGTCACACCAATTCAGCTTTATTTTTGAAAGCCATTCCCTGCCAAATAATGGGGGGCCAGTTCCAGGCACCACATACAGCTGTAACTGCTGTGTTTGCCCCCCATAATGCACTCTGACCTGCAACGCCCCCATTGGGCTCAATCTCTCTCCTGAGTATGTCTTCAGCAACACATTTGTGTTCTTCAGCTTGATAGCCTTAAAGTGCTCATTGTAGACAGTAGTGGAAATTATAGACACTGCAGATCCTGTGTCCAGCTCCATTTTGAGGGGTTTGCCTTCGATATCTGGTGTCACCCATATTATGCTACTGCTGGGAGAAGTCACTGTGTTTAACTCCATTGTACCAATTAATCGTTCATCTGAATCACTGCCACTGTTCTCTGCTAGTGCATTCACAGACCCTTTAATTTTCTCAGTTTTCCTGTTGTGACTGAATTTAGCTTTGTATGCTCTTTGAATGTGCCCCTTTCTACTGCATTTGTGACATATTTCGTCTTTGAAACGGCAGTCCTCTGCTCTGTGACCATCTCTGTCACACCTGTTGCATTTTTCGGCCACACGGGGGCGCTGTCGACTGCGTGAAAACTTGTGCAGGGAAATTTGTGACAGGTCAGTACTTCTTTTACTTTGCAACTCAAATGCATCTTTAGTCGCGATTTCCATAGCCACAGCAATTTCAACAGCCTTTGCAAACGTGAGCTCTGATTCTGTGAGCAAACGTTTTTGAATGTGTTCATGTTTCAGTCCACAAACAAATCTATCCCTTAATGTGTCATTTAGGTTCTCTCCCAACTGGCAATGTTCAGACAGTTTCTTCAACACTGCTACATATGTACTAACACCCTCCCCCTCATTCTGATATCTCTTGTGGAACCGAAAACGTTCCGCGATGAGGAGTGGTTTAGGTGATAGGTGATTTTGCAATATCTCCACAATCTCTGTGAATGTTTTATTTGAGGGCTTCAGAGGGGCAGTCAGATCTCTTAGCAAACTGTATGTTTTTGGGCCAATTAAACTCAACAATGCTGGTACTCTTTTGTTATCAGCAATGTCGTTTGCAATGAAGTACTGTTCCAGTCGTTCAATGTAAGTTGCCCAGTTTTCTTGCGTGTCATCAAACACATCTATTTTCCCGATGCTAGCCATTCTGTAGCTCCACTCCCCCCTCTCCCTCCCAGACCTACACACAAACCCTCCACCACCTCCCTCCCTCCTCCTCCCCTCCACTACCTCCCTCCTCCTCCTCCTCCTCCTCCACTACCTCCCTCCCTCCTCGTCCCCCTCCACTACATTCCTCCTCCTCCACTAACTCCCCTCCTCCTCCTCCTCCCTCCCTCCCACCTCCTCCACTCCCTCCCTTCTCCTCCTCCACCTCCTCCCCCTCCTCCCTCCCTCCCTCCCCCTCCCCTCCCCCACTCCCTCGCTCCTCCTTCTCCTCCTCCCTCCCCTTCCACTCCCTCCCTCCCCTCCTCTCCCTCCCTCCTCCCCCCACCCTTCCACTCCCTCCCTCCTCCTTCTCCCTCCCTCCCCCACCCTCCCCCTCCCTCCCTCCATCCTCCTCCTCCCTCCTTCATCCTCCTCCTCCTCCACTAACTCTCTCCCTGCCACCTCCTCCTCCTCCACTCCCTCCCTCCTCCTCCTACACTACCCCCTCTCTCCCTCCCACCTCCTCCCCTCCACTCCCTCCCTCCTCCTCCTCCCCCTCACTCCCCTCCCTTCTCCTCCACTCCCTCCCACCTCCTCCTCCTCCCTCCTCCTCCCCCTCCCCCTCCTCCCCCTCCACTTCCTCATCCCTCCTCCTCCCCCTTCACTCCCCCTCCCTCCCTCCCTCTCACCTCCTCCCCTCCACAACCTCTCTCCCTCCCCACCTCCCCCTCCACTTCCTCCTCCCTCCTCCTCCCTCCCTCCCTCCCTCTCACCTCCTCCCCTCCCTCCCTCCCTCCCTCCCCCTCCCTCCTACCCCTCCACAACCTCTCTCCCTCCTCCCTCCCCCCTCCACTTCCTCCTCCCTCCTCCTCCCCCCCTCCACTTCCTCCTCCTTCTCCTCCTCCCCTCCACTTCCTACTCCCTCCTCCCTCCCTCCTCTCCCTCCCCCTCCTCCCCTCCACACCTCCTCCCTCCCTCCCTCCTCCTCCTCCCCCTCACTCCCTCCCTTCTACTCCACTCCCTCCCACCTCCTCCTCCTCCACTCTCCACTCCCTCCCACCTCCTCACCTCCCTCCCCCTTCCTCCCTCCTCCCTCCACTCCCCCCCTCCTCCTCCCCCTCCACCTCCCCCCTCTCCCTCCCTCCTCCTCCCCTCCCTCCCTAATCCTCCTCCCTCCCCCCCTCCCCCCCTCCACTTCCTCATCCCTCCTCCTCCCCTCCACTCCCTCCCTCCCTCTCACCTCCTCCCCTCCACAACCTCTCCTCCCTCCTTCCTACCTCCCCCCCTCCACTTCCCCCTCCCTCCTCCTCCCTCCCCTCCCTCCCTCCCTCTCACCTCCTCCCCTCCACAACCTCTCTCCCTCCCTCCTCCTTCCCCTCCACTTCCTCCTCCCTCCTCCTCCCTCCCTCCCTTCCTCCTCCCCCTCCTCCCCCCTCCTCCCTCCCTCCTACTCCCTCCCCTCCCTCCTCCTCCACTTCCTCCCTCCTCCTCCACTCCCTCCCTCCCTCTCACCTCCTCCCCTCCACAACCTCTCTCCCTCCCTCCCCTACTCACTTCCTCCTCTTCCTCCCTCCTCCTCCTCCTCCTCCCCCTCCACTTCCTCCTCCCTCCCTCTCCCCCTCCACTTCCTCCCTCCCTCCTCCACTCCCTCCCTCCCTCCTCTCACCTCCCCCTCCACTCCCTCCCTCTCCCTCCCTCCACAACCCTCCCCCCTCCACTTCCTCCTCCTCCTCCTCCCTCCACTCCTCCTCCCTCCCTCCCTCCCTCCTCACCTCCTCCCCCTCCACAACCCTCTCCCTCCCTC